>NW_008679751.1:0-24128 GCF_000695815.1 Acanthisitta chloris | reverse complement strand
TGAAGATTCATACCTATGGATTTCCCCAGACAATTCCCTCTTCCCAGAAATTATGCCCAAATAAATTTTAAGGCTTATCTCAGATTTCCAGATGTTTGATAGCTATAACTAACAGTACAGCACTATCTCAGAGCTGGGACTATTAGAGTATTTGATCATACTATTAGATCTTGACTTCACCCTTAGAAGAGTGCCCTTTAACCCTCATAAAGGTGATCATACGATAATCAAGGGGAAACCAGAAAGCATTGAAAAAATTAATTCAACATCCTAATAGGTTTTTTTCCAAGTTGCCTTCTAAGCAATGTCCACCACTTTTTGTAACTCAAATGCTCAGCTAGCAGGAGGCATCAGACCCTGGAATCGCAAACAAAATATCTCTAAAATGTGATCTGGGATTTTGCCTCAAATTTATTCCTGCATAGCATTAAAAGTCTCATAAACTGGCAGAAAGCAGAGGACTCCATGCAGAGGAACCATGACCACAGCCTGCTGCAGGTGACAAGATGGGATAGTTGTGCAAGCTTGTCTTGGTCCAATTAGACTCGGGAGAGTTCAATCGATTCCCCCAATGTGAATTAAGACACAAACAAGGTCAAAATACTGTTAGGGAGTGAAACTTTATTATTGGTCACACAGGGGGAGAGAAGGGGTGATAGGAAAATTAGAAACAGGAAAGAGGGATAATTAGAAGTAAGCAGGATTTGGTATGCCAAAACAGAGATTGTGACCACCACGGATCCAGATGATCCGAAGTCATGTAGAAGAGGGATAGTCATCACTATAGGTCCATCAGCATTCTGATGATCGATAGTCATCTTTTCTTCAGTGTTGGGTGTACGCCACGCTCTGGATGCAGGTTCTTCTTTTTTTTTTTTTCCTCTGTCAGGCACTGACTGGTCAGTTTCCATGGAGTTGAGCAATTCCCAGCCTGATGATCTCAGCTGGACAATGGTGCCTCCTGGTCTTGGTAGCTGGAGGGGATGCCGATGGCATTCAGAGGGTGTAGGTGGTGGACAATAGCACCTCATAATCTCTGCAGCTAGAGGATTTCCATGGCCAGAGGCATCCTGTGGCTCAGCAAGCTCTGAGACAATCAAGCACACCTTTGCCCCACAACAAGCCATCGAGGCCAGGCAATGTCAAAACAAACATTTCCTAAAGGTCCCTTGCAAAGCTCCACAGAGCACGATGCACAAGCTGTCTGATTTCATGTGAGAGCACTGGTCAACTTAGCAAGTAAAGACAGGCTGGTTTATGAAAAAGACATTGCCGTGTTGCTCCAGTGGCAACTCGAGACGCAAACAGCAGCACTGTTTCTTCTTTTCCTTGAAAGACTACAACATGTCCTTGCTGAAATATAAAAATCTGTTGTAACATAGGTTTGGCCTCTCTTGGGAGCCTTGAAACAAGACAAATATGACTACTCTGTCCATATAAGGCCGAGCAAAAACACGCAACTGACAAGTTGGAAGGTTTTCTTCCTGACCTTGGGGAGGAAGCACCAAGCTCCTTTTAGCTTTGCGCTGGTTTTCAGTTTTCGCCATAGATTGTTCACATCACAAAATCCTCCTGTGGGAACTCCATCCAGCCCCATTCCAGGAGCCTCCAGAGAGGGAGAGGATCCTGTCATCACCATTATTGCAGAGGCTGATGATGGGAGGGCCACTGACATCAGGTTCAGGAAAGCCTCCCCAGGACAAGGTAGCAGGAACAGCAGTCTCAGGAAAAAGAGACTGCCTGTCCTCCTCCTCCCCTCAACCATAGGACTAAGCTTTGGAATATGCAATGAGATATCACTGCTTGAAATTCCCTGGTATATGCATAAAATGCTTCTAAAGAAATGCTGGATTGAAGAAATTAGATTTATATTTGGTTTCCACCTGCAAACTCTGTAGTTGTTCCTGTCCCTTATGTAGTACAGGGTATGGTTTAATCTAGCCCTGGCCATTTCCTCCTATTGGTAATAACATCACTGCTCCAAGAGGATGCAAATGTTAAAGTCAGGTGCTATCACACAGAGAAAACAATGACCTGCTGAGGAAGGACTTTCCTATCTGGAGTTGGACTTCGCACGCGTTGGTGGCTGGTGTGATGCAGCTGTACTGCTGTGGTCAGCAGACAGAGCAACTGAGCAAGACAAACTTGTACTGAAGGGAGCTTTTCCCAGTGTACAAGTACCCCCATAGCAAATCACAGCTACTGGATGAATCAGTGGTGCTAAAGATGCTCTGACACTTTGTCCAGAAGTCCAGGTTTCAAGTTATTACAGGATTGCAATTTTCTCAGCAGCTACAAAGTGAAATTTTAGCTATCTTGAATATGGGATTATTCAGAAGCATCCAGGAGTTGAAATATGTCAAAATAGATAGGTCATAGGCACAACATATATTAAGATGACATCAAGCAGCAACAGGCATTATCAAGAACTGGGACATAAGGCTGAATTTTGATGCTGCATATTCCAGAAGGATTGAGTGATTGTCACCACTCATGTACTGAGTTCATTCTAAGACAGCCAATTCCTGGCATTTGTCCTTACCCTGCAGACTCTTGAAGCAGACCTGTACTGAACACCCTGGATGGAGACTTTCTGCAGGATGGGGCTGGATGGACATGACCTGGAGGAGGCCACTCACCAGCCTTACAAGTGCTGTATCTGGACCATTATCTAGCTCATAGAAATCCGGCAGTGAGCGGGATGTGCTGGAGCCTGGGTTTTGCTACTGGCAGACCTCTTGATAGTAAAGCCCTTTCACAGGCAATTGTAAAATAGAAAGGCAAGAGATTTTAGTTGTCTCTGAAGGAGACACTCCATGCTCTCATTCTGTCTAGGGTCCTTTACCTGTGCAAATTGTGCATATTTTTTCCAATGGGCAGAGATTATATCTAATCATAAGTGGTCTATTCCTATCTTTGTTAGCTTGTTGGATACAATTTAGACTTCCAGAAGGTTATTGACTATTGTCAATAAATATAATTCTCTTTTTCACAGGAGTAAAGTACTCAGAAGAGAAAGAAATATATAGATTAAGCCAAAGCTGATGGCTGGAAGCAAAGAAACATTAAAAACACGGAACATACCAATGTTCAGATGTGTTGGCTCATTTTTCAGAACCAGTGGTTCTCTGATATGAAGATGTCATATCGAAGGGTTTGTAAATCACTGCTTAAAGGGTCTGTTTCTTCCCTGTTATGGTGAACAGAACACTGTGTAAACATCACCTAGTGTCAAAAGATGAAAATATGTGGTCACTTGACGAGCTCTATTGTGTGTATCAGCATCACAGGAGCAATAAAAGGAAGAGATACAGAGTACAGGTGGATAGAAAAGAAAACGGCTTAGACATGTCAAAAAAAGACTGACAATTGAGCAACAGCCAAATGCTGAGAAGTGATCAGATCAACAGCTGAGGAGACTGAACTGCCTTCCCACTTGAGATGGAGATCCAGCCACAGAGCCAATGGAGATGCCAAAATGGTTGCGTCCCTTGACAAATTAGCTTAGTGACTCTTCCCAATGTCTTCAACTGGCTCACCTACCAGGAGACCACACTGCTACAGACACTCCTAAACACAATTACGATGTGTGTAACAGAAAAAAAATGCTTGTTGAAAATAGCTCTCACTGAATTTGACACTTTGGCTAGGGCATTTGTTCTGCCACTGTAAGGAGTTTCATTCCTTACATGCTACTTCAGGAGGGGAATTTTTCAGGATTAGGAAATATAAACTGCTGATCAATTTTGCAGGTCTGAGTGACTACTTACAGTGATAATATTCTTCAAAATCTGCTGTAGGGAGGGTCTCACCCACTGAGTACTCTGTCTAATCTAAAATAGTTCATGCCAACATTTCCTGTAGCCTGAAAACAAAATGAGGAGGGGAAAAACGTGACCAAGAGGAGAAACAAGGAAGAAGGAAAAAATATAGAAGAGATTTGGTTGTCTCATTAACAAACCTTTGAATTGCTATTTTTGATGATCACTTTTTGAGAAAAAAAGAAAGATTCTCTCATGCCTATTTCTACTATGTCTTACTGTCTCAAAAATATATGTTGAGGAATCAGATATCTGTTCTGCAGAACACCTGTCCTATAAAATACAAATGATGATGTCTTTGTGGCAGAATAGGTTAAGCCTAAACCAATTAAAATCTATAAAAATCTCATGGTGTTTTCAATGGGCTTTGGGTCAGACACAAAGTGATGGGGAACTACAGGATCTCTACTCCCTGTCCAGTTCTACCACAGGATTCCCAAGTGATGCCATCACCTAATTTACATTTTGTGCCTCAATTTCTCTACTTTTCCAAGTCTCCTAAAGCTCCTGCCCAAAGGCATAATGAGGTTTAACGGCTCATAAAGTGATTGAAAGATCTTAGAAAGTGCTACAGGACTGCAAAGTATTCCTGCTACCCAGCAAACGTTTTCTTTTACGGCTGGTTAAACACTAAATGTTTAAGCTATGAGGGGCTGGTGAACACAAGTGTTAGTAACAGGTTCCCATAGGTTAAGTTTTCTCTTGTGGGTCTACTTTGAACTTCATTCCCGTGTTTATTTAGCTGTGCATATGTGTGTGCATGGCCCTCCACGCAGCAAAAGGCCAGAAGGGCCGAGCCCCTCCCTGAGGAAGCTCTGACAGAGGATCTGTGCAAATGTGCTTCCTCTTCCTTTCACTCCCCAACCTTAAGGTCAGAGGATCTGGAAAATCCTCCTCCACCCTGTGACTTGATCTGATGATTGTATGAGGATTGCGGTCCGTCCCCCCCCCCCAGCCGTGCTTTCCGCTCCCCACCCTTCCCTCTCACAGCTTGGTAACCCTTTAAAGCCTTCTCCAGATTGATATCTATCAATCCTGGGCAGCAAGGAGGGATGCAGGGGAGTTGTCTGCTTGTGTTTCCACAGGCTGAGCAGCCTTGGGTTATCCCAGGTGGAAGGCTGTTTCTGTGACCTTCATGGGCCAAGGCAACACGTGAAAACCGTGTCTCAAAGTTTTCCAGGAGCATTGCTTCCTGTTCTCAGACAGACGAGACAAGTCTGGAAAATACATCAATTATTAACTCAATTGAGAAGAGTTAAGGGGGTTCTTTTTTTTTTTTATTTTTTTTATTCTTAATTTCAGATTTTTGGATTTAGGTCAGCCAAGTCAGGAATTCCTGCCTTTGGCTTCCTGCTGTGCTGCAGCATGAGGGGCTCCCACCATGGCTAGTGCTAGTGGCTGGCATGGTCAGAAGCATCCAGGCTGCGAGGATGCTGCTTCAGGGCTCCTGGTTTGGGTGGAGAGCTCCCATCAAGGTACTTCACCACACTTGCTGGCCCTGCCCTTCAACAACTGCTTTGAGGACTCAGAAAAACCTTCAGAGTCCCCTGGGTGGAAATCACATGAAAAGGGGCAGCTGGCCAGAGGTATGTCTCCATGCCCACAATGTGTGTCCAAGACGGATATAAGGCAAAACCACAAGCAGCCTCTGCTCTGAGCACCTCTCAGCCCTGATAAGGCAACATACTTTCCACTGCCCACCTTCCCAGCAGCAGTGTTTCAGCCCAGGGAAGGTGATGATGCTGCATGTTGCAGCCACAGCATGGTCCTTTCCTCCTTGTGGAAACCATGGATGTGCCTTCTTTGGGCTGGAGAATTCTTAGGAAAAAAAAGCCAAAATAATAATGGCAGTTGGAGTTGGTTTTGTGTGCCTTCTGGCTCCTGCACTCTTCTCTGGCCTCATCAGAGCTAGAAAGCAACTTTTTGCTTCCAATGAAAGGTGCCATTTCCACCAAGCAGAGCTGAGCTGCTGAGAAAAGCACACCAGCTGCAGGCAGACAGTGGAAGGGTGAGGTCAGGCCAACTACATTATGGTGTGAGGTGGAGACTGTCTCCTTTAAACAGTGGCCATGGGCTTGCTGAGGAGAGAGGCTGACACAGCCCAGCTTGCCCCTTCCTGCCACCCAAAGCCAAGTGCTCTTGTGTGCTCTGGGGCTTTTGGATTGCAAATACACTAGCACTTGGCCTTGGCTGCCAATGTAGCTCCAGTAAAAGACTGCCCAGCTTCCCAGCAGCAGGAAGGCAGTAACTGCAGCAGCCCCATCCTACCACAGCCCTCAGGGGCCTTCTAGCCCTGGTCTCTGGAGGAGTGTGCTCACAGCCTGTCTGCAGGGAGAGACCTCGTGGCAGCTGTGTGATCATAGGCTGCTGGTTCAGGTTGTGGGTTCACATCTGTTGGCCAGCCAGAGTGGCTTTTCTGTGCACCTGCACTTGCAAGAGCTGGGGGCGAGGGAAGGGACACTGGAGACGGACGACTTGGCGTGTCTTCAATGCCAGTCTTTGCAGCTCCTTGGCTCATTTCAGCAAGCAAAGGACCTATTCCCTCTAGGATGGGACAAGGAAGGTGGCAGTGTCTCACCTGCTGCTCCTGTTTGTGGGCGGACAGTCTAGCCAAACTTTTCAGAGATGCTAAATGCACTCCAAAACTCTAACAGTACACCCACGAACCTGATTATTTTGTATTAATCTGTAGGATTTTTAAGCAACCATTTGTTGCTTTTGTATGCCCCCTGATGTTTCTGGTGCCATGTGTAGACTTGCCTCCTTAAGAGAAACCAAAGGTGCTTCCCAAAGGGTGAATTCAGTGTGCTCCTCCATTTCTCCACTTGGTCTAGGCTGAGCAAATATTTTAGGTTCTATCGGTCTTTGTGGTCTGCAGTTAAAAAGCTGAGACAGATACAGATTAGTCTAGTTCTTCTGTAGAGTGATTTATTACGGACAGGCAGGCCAGGGGTGCACACTGCAGCAATACATCTGATCCACAGAATAAGTGCTTTCTAATATTAGCATTGACCCAGGCGAATTATGGAGATGTCTGCGTAATTACGTCTCTTTGAAAGGCCTTCCAGTAAACATATATGTGAAGAAAGCATCTTTAATGTACAGAACACAAAGTGTCTTATTCCACTTATTCCATTTAAACTAAGGCACTCATACCCTTCTACAGAGGTGAAACTATACTGGATTTCAGCCTGGGGAAAACCGCAGGTGTTTGTGTCCTGCAACAAACATTTCTCAGTACCTATACTAGTGTTTGTAGAGGTAATCATGAAATGAGTTACCATGGGGCCACAAACCTGGCTATAAATATGTTCACAAATTTCTTGTTTCCTGAAGCAGGAACTACTATTTATTGTGTACAGCACCTGACACAATGTAGATGTGACCTGCTTAGGGTTCCTGTGCTGTCCTGCAGTGAAATGGTAAATAAAACAGTCATAATGAAGTTTTCTCTTTTCCTTCTGCACAGTGTTATTGCTGGGGTGTTTTGGCTTAATGGGTCTAATTAGCAAAATTCCAGAGTTCCAACTGGATGAAAAGGATTTGGAAGAGAGCATTGTTCGTCATTTGTGAATCCCATCTACTTTAAAAAAGGGCATGGGTTTATTGAAATTTTGTAAGAAACATAACCATGTTTTTTACAATAGTAATGAATTCTGTGCAGTGCAAAAGGTCATATAAAAAGCAGCAGGAGGACAGGATGCTGGGATAAAACACTGAACAGATTTACTTCCTAAATTAACATTTTTTCTCTTTTTTTTTTTCCTACTCTCCCTGGGACTTGGTGGAATAACAGCATCTTGTGCAAGACAAAGGAAATGAAAGAGCATTAAGTACAGGTATACTGCAAACATGGTAGGCAAAATACTGGGACATTTCTAAAGAAAAACACATCACACACACCCCCCCCCAAAACCACAAACCAGACCAAAAAAAACCCAACAAGGAATGCAGAATTAAGTGGAAACATGCATTTCAGCTTATCAGCAGCTTTACAGCCTATTCATTGTTATACGTATTGGGAAGATATTAGGTAGACAAGTACATGTAAAAGTTCTCAAATATGATCAACAATGAAGTAATTGAATTTATGAGAAACTCATGTACAGCTATACACACAACTATGAAGCAGGGTTATTACGCCTGGTTATAGATTTCCTGATTCTGAAGAGACTGGACCAAATTCTTCTCTACCACAATTTCATCACAGTCTTTTATTAAGCTTGTATTTGCCTGATATAAGTGCCTGAAGATGTAAGCTTCAATAAAACTTCAGTCCAACAGATGTATGAAAGTTTGATTTAATAAATGTAAGGGTCACAATTTCACATGTCCAAGATATCTGAAAAAGGTCTTTGTTAAAGACAGGTTTTGTTCACTGGCACAGCTAATGATTTGCTTGTACAATGTGTTTGGCTCCTCAAGAAAAATCTATGGCAAGGCATAAAATGTCACCACATAGACTTTGAAAATCTTACTAAGTTGGCAAGAAAAGTCCATACACATTTGTCACTTTGCTTTACTAGCTAGGCCCTTCTGCCTGCTCTGCCTGCTCTGCCAGGAGCACTGGGACACACTGGCAATGAGACTTCCCCACCAGGTCCTCATCTGCTTGGTGGTGGGTGCAACATCCAGCCATACCTTTCATCTGATTCAACAGGGAGTCAATGCCATTCCTTGCCTTTTCATGTCCTTTCATATGCCAAGGAGATGTAAAAAGCACAGCCCTGGCGTCTCTGCCCATTCTTCTCTTTTAGCTTCCTCCTCCATGGGACGGTTTCTGATTTCTTGCCGTGCTGTCACACTTGCTGGGCACACCCATTCATCCTCAGGTTCCTGTGGGATAAAAGGAGGATCAAGTTACCTGTTTTCTACTTCTGGCAAGAGTTTCAGAGCCCTTTCCTGTCCCAAGTCCCCAGGATCCTGGAGGACTCTCCAAGGATAAGTTCCTGCAGAAAAAAGGAAGCAAAGAAGACTCCCATAGCAACAGCACTCCTATCTCTCTGAATCTCTCTGCATGTAACCTCCAGATTTTCTGCTGCAGAAGGGAAAAAAATAAGCTTTGCCCCATTTTCCTTTCCCACAGGCACTGGAGGATTATGAGGAGGGCTGGGAGGTGTAAAAAGGATAAACATAAATATTTAAGGAAAAAAAAAGATTAAAAGAGACATAAAAAAGCTGCAAGCAAGAGAAGAATATAGGAAAAAATATGAAAAAGAATTATGAAATGAGAAAGAGTGAAGAAAAGGAAGGTACAGAAATTATGATCTCAAGTATTTGCATAGCTGATGATTCCACTTCCACAGTAATGTGCATTTCCCAAATTGACAAAACTGTGCAGAAGCATTTTGTCCTCAGAAACACTAATTTCACACACAACCTGTTGAAAGGATCACAGAAATCCAGTCTTCTATGCAATGTGCTGGAATAGCTATATCCAAGTTACAGTTCTAGGGTACAAGGAGAAAAAGTCAATACAGCATGGTGCACTCCAACATGCTTCCACATTCTGCCTGGGAGTGCTCCCCAAGTACCTCCTACTGGGATAATTTAAAAGTTTTAAGATCTATGACCAGTGCATACAAATTGTATTCTCCTTTGCTTTTTCTTTATCATCTTCCTCCCAACCTTCCTCTTGAGTCCTTTGGGTCAAAAGGGCATAACTTCCTGTCTGCCTCCTAAAACCATAGTCTTTTCTATTTTGAAACAAGAATGAGCTGAAGATTAATTTTATTTTGCAGATAACTGAATTTGAAAACATTTAAAATAAATAGGAACAGAATTTGAGGGGTTTATAATGGGGGGGGGAAATTCAAGCAAAGTGATTCCCTCAGAATTGTTGCAAAAAAAAAAGAAACAGTTGTGAAAAAAAATCTAAATGTGAATATAAAATGAAATCCAGACTTGTAAAATCTTTTTTTTTTTGGGGGGCGTGGGGGATAAAGAAAGCCTCAAACTACGGAAGCAACATATTTGGAAAAGTGAAAAAGTGAAAATACAGCAACATAGGCCTGAAAAAAAAAATCAGTGAAAATAACAAAGTGACTGAGGATTTGCAGAAACCTAATAAATGCAGGCAGGACCTGAAGAGAGCAAATGAAATAATCCTAGCTAGCAAAAGTGTCTGCATCATAGCTAAAAAAAAAACCAGAGAGATGACACTTGGAAAGATGATCTGTTATTTTCATTAAGAATTTCCTTGCTAAATTCTGACCCTAATGAGTCTGTAGTAAATAATTTCTGCAGCTGATCATCATGCTACTTAAAAGGATGTTTGATTATTTTTTATAAATCAAACACTAAGGCTACTTTGAAGTTTCCAGACAGTAACACCACATACAGTCCCTTGCAGTGTGTGGGTTGTTTCCAGGCTGAAAGGGTTAGGAAAATGTCCAACTGAACTGCTAAATATAAAATTAATCCAATGAGTTCTGTAAGTTAATCAATTTAACAGAAATGCATAAACCTTTTTTTCTCACTGTTTTGAGGAAGAACATAATAAAATCCACACCTGAAAACTCGCACAGAAAAACTGTGGGGTTAGAGGCTTCAACCTTATCTGTTGAACACTCAGCACAAACAGCTACAATCCTTATTCCCTCTAGCAAATTAATCCTCATTCTCAGAGAATTTAATGTTCAAAATACAGGCTCACTCAAAAATCCACAGTATGTATCTGACAGAAAACAGTGGTTTGGTTGTTACCTGATTTTCTTCTTCACAATTTTAGGACATGTAACACACACAGGTACAAATTCTAATTCTTTGATGCATTTGGCTTACAATATGTAAGATGTCAAATGCCAAAATACCACAACAATTTGCATTATATTTGCAGATATTTAATTGGTGTCATTGAAAAAAAAAAAGGAAGATTTATAATTTGGACATCAGTGCAAGGTCTGTGTGAAACTTCTTAGGCAATGATGACAGCCCGAAGCAGACACTTCTAAACTTTCTTCAGTTCATAAGTCACAGACCAATAATTTTCTGCAAACCCTAGTTCTGGACCCAGCAATGCACTGTAGTAGCACAATCATTACAGAACAGCCCTGTACATAATCATAAATGTGAATGAACACATAGAATATCTGCTGGGTGTATAAGCCCACAAACAGCTACATTTGAGGGCATAACTCCTAATTTAAAACATTTATATATATAGCATAAGCTGTTAGATATAGATGAACTCAGTTTAAATCCTTTCTCTTCTCTTCTTTTCTCTCCTGGAATGTGCATCTCTTCAGAATAGACCTTTTACATGCTTCAGTCAAGGAAGCTGGAGATACTAGATGAAATGTCTTTTGTCTCCTTTCCATCTTTGATATTTTCGCTCTTCTACAGCCTGGAAGAATCCCATCCTCATCTCACAAACAGATGACTCCTTGTCATCTCCAGATGGATGACTTGGTGTAAGGCTTGCTTGAAGTCACTCAAATAGCAAATACCTGTTACAGAGTGACAGTGTGATTTATATCTCACCTGCAGAGTTTGCCCTGTCCTTTCTAATCAATTTCATTGATAAAAAAACAGATAATGCCAGAAGCCCTAGGTTCAACAGCTGGGGCTCCACCTCCTCAAATACATATTTACAAGACAGATGACCTCCCTTTTTCTCCAGTCTCAGGAAGGTTGACAATACACATCACTGCAAGGTGATATTCTCTGAAAGACATAAAATGCTCTCACAGTTCAACAAAAATCTTAAAACAACTAAGTCCTCCATTCCTGAAGCAAAGGACCATTATCAATAACTAGTCATCACTGCCCTGAGCCCTTGCCATGAGACCCAGAGCGTGTCAGTTCCCCATTTCACCCCACTCAACAGTTAGGCAGAACTGTGAAGAGAGGTGTTGAAAACACAAGCATCTCGGATAAAAGACACCACCTCTATTTTTGTAGAATTCTGTGGAAATCAAGCAGTTTTGTGAGCAGAAAAACCTCATTAAAAAGGAGAAAGATGCTACAATTCCAAGTTTGCTTTGTGCCTAGAGGTCTCTAAACTGGCAGACCTACCTTAAAAGAAGCTGGCAAAGCTGCAGTGAGGAAAGACAGAGGTGAATCTTGCTGGGAGAAAGACAGGCGTCATGGAAGTGGATGTTTCCTCTACTATACCACACATCCTCGAGGGCATCTGTTTCTAGATTATTAAATTAATCTTCAGGCTGTGACTCATTTTTGTTTCTTCACAAACATAAACTCCCTTTACAGCTGTTGTGCTCTACTAGGGAAAATATCAGGCCCCAAAGGAAGGTTTTTGCTGTGGGAGAGAAATGGAAATGGAGACTCTGGAACTTGAAGGGGCAGATGCAGCATGCTCTAAATACGACTTAGAGCCATGATTTAATGGTGTGGCACTTGAGTGCATGAAGGTCTTGCAGACCATGCTAAGTGGGGAAGCACACAGAAGAGGAAGGAAACCCTATCAGCATCATGGTAAATGCCCAACTTAGTTACCTCCCACAGGAGACACAACTGATGATTCTGACTTCACTGTTTTCAGAATTACACAGAGAACTCATCTTTTTTGATGCGTCTTCACCTCAATAAAACCCTCACAGAAACACACACTTCTCCTTTTTAATAAAAAAATTAATCAATTTATAAAACAGTTTTTCTGGGTGAAAGAAAGAATTGTTCTGAATTGCTTGTAATGAGGTTTAAACAAACAAACCAACCAGAAAATGCAGGCTCTAAAATAGCTGTCACATTTTCAAGAAGCTGTTCTTTGCCTTCAGTAAAAAGTCTCACTGGGGCAGCCCCTGCCCACTTCCACAGAGCCCAGACTCCCCTAGTGACACCACCAAGCAATAACTTTGTGATAAAAAGGTGCTAACACAAGGATCACATGAAACCAACCACCCATCTGTCTCACCACCTTCGCTAATGCTGGTTTGAGTACATAAAGGTTCCCACTTGTACTAGAGGAAGCCATGAGTTTACAGCCTTATGCATACAGGTAAGTGGGGAAAACAGAAGAAACACTGATTCACAACTGGCTGGCTGTGCAACAGGAGAACCCTCTGGAGACTGAAGCAAGCTGTTCACTGAGCTACTTGTTCATATTGTTTTTCCTCTATAAAACTGGGCTGAAACTATCTTATCTAATATAACTGATCAGAAGTGTAACTAATCAATTAGGGTAAAATACATATTTCTTCAGGTTTTCACCTTGTTTTTAATAAAAGTCTTTCTTGTTAAGTTCATGTGTGCAATTTTACACTGCTGCCCTCAAGGAAAGGAGACTCCCACAACCTCTAGGGGAAGATATTCAACAGTTTGCACTGCTTTTTGAGGTTAATCCAGAGAGCAGAACTGTTAAGTGAACCTTCTGAAATGTGGTTTCATGAGACTCTGATAGGCAAACCAAGATTATCAAGAGAACCAGAAAAACCAAAGGAGAAAGACACTAAGAAGGAGAAGAAGGTTAAAGACTGTTAAGTAATCTATGTCTGTCACAACACTGGCCCCCAAGACAGTCCAGTCTTTCCTAGTAGCTTCTTGTGTGGGTTGGACAAGAAGAGGGGAATTTATCTCTCTGTGGAACTATGCAAAAATCCTAGATGTTCCAGAGAGGAAGAGACAGTGAAGTCTGTCTTCACATGGCTTTACCTATTTTGACTGGGTTTTTTGCTGCCTAATAAGTGCAAACTTCTATTGACTCTAATCACATGATAAAGGCATTTATAGCTTGCCTTTGTGTGGACCCACTGGTGTCTGTGACTCATTGAGCTCAGTTATTCTTCCTCCAGATTGTAGCATCAACATAGTCTTCTTCCTAAGAGCTAATTTTCACAGCATTTTCATGGATCAAAAAGTAGTGTTCTCCTCCACCCAACCTGTAGGTGTGTCAGGGCAATCCCAGGCACACCTGCAGGTGGGGCAGAGAAGTGATTGAGAGCAGCCCTGTGGAGAAGGACTTGGGGGTGATGGCTGATAAATGGCTATTGTGTGAAAACTATATAAATACATTTGGTTCTGTGGTTTTTTTACTTAAGAGAGTTTTGAGAAGCTTGAAATTTGCTTTCCTTGCCTTCCAGCCCCATTCTCATCCGTTTGGCAAGCACAGTCCCCAGCTGCTCATTTAGGACGTGGTGAGAAAAGCTTACAATTCCCATTAGTAGGGGAATAAGCACTATCATGTTTAAAAACACACATCCTGTTGTCAGGCAAAATCCTGGGCTGCATCCGAAGGAGTGTGGCCAGCAGGTCAAGGGAGGTGATTCTCCCCCTCTACTCTGGTCTTGTGAGACCCCACACAGAGTACTGCATCCAGATCTGGTGTCCCCAACATAAGAAGGACATGGAATTGTTGGAGTAAATCCAGAGGAGGCCTACGAAGTTGCTAACGGGACTAGAGCACCTCCCTATGAAAACAGGCTGAGAAAGTTGGGGCTGTTCAGCCTGGAGAAAAGGAGGTTGTGTGGGGAACTCATAGCAGGCTTCCAGTATCTGAAGGGCTCAGCCTGGAGAAAAGGAGGTTGTGTGGGGAACTCATAGCAGGCTTCCAGTATCTGAAGGGCACCTACAAGGAAGCCAGAGAGGGACTCCTCTTCAGAGACTGTAGTAATAGGACAAGGGGGAATGGCTTCAAACTCACAGACAGTACGTTTAGATTAGATGTTAGGAAGAAAATCTTTACTGTGAGAATGGTGAGCAGGCTGCCCAAAGAACTTGTAATGCCCCATGCCTGGCAGAGTTCATGGCCAGGTTGGATGGGGCTTTGAGCAACTTAGTCTCGTGGGATTAACTCACCCATGGCAGGCAAGTTGGAACTAGATGATTTTTAAGATCCTTTCCAACCCAAACCATTCTGTGATTCTATGAGTCTAATGTTGTTTGGACCTTCACAACCATTTCTGCCAGTTTGGCTGAAATGGGAAGCCTGGGTTACATGCTGTTGGGGAGAACTGACAGACACCATGCAAACACATCAAAGCGTGCAAATCTACAGTCACACAGACAGGTTCTCTCACGCTCACATGGTGTGTGATCACATGAGACTCATTTATTTTAAAAAATGGACTGAAGTTATTTCTGTCTCTTTGGGATTGGGAAGCAAATATTTATTTCTGGTATACCAACAAGGCTCTGAAATTGTTCATAATTAGCCCAATGAAAATTCAGGGTATCACCTGTAGTATTCTGTTAATTTAGACATGGGGAAGCCTGAGCAGAATAGGAATTGGAATCAAATCCATTAACCACAAAAGGTGAATGCTCTAACACAATCATAAACATTTGCCACATGCAAAACCATAGTTCCCAGTGCTAGCTGTGGTCTTGTGATTTGCTTAGGGAAAAAATTCCACTTGCTAATTTACAGTGTCATTGTACGAATTTTAAACACAGGGTGTTTTTAGGGACCATTCCTTGCCACATGTTAGTCTTGTGTTAAATTACTTATTATTAAAGATGTAATTTTTACAGAAATAAAGGCAAGAACATTATAATGTAAATAGGTATGATAAATAAAGGTTAAATTGATTGATACTTCTTAATCATTTTGGTAATCAGCAAGGGGACAAATTTTAAATAATGAACTTGCTGGCTGCACTCTTATTTTATTCATAGTGCTATTAATTTCCTACAAGTCAAAACATTTCCCTTTATTCTGTTTGCTTTTTCTATTTAGCACAAAAAGAAAGATAATCAAGTCAATAAAATATATACATTATCAGAAAACGTGGAGAGGAAATAAATGACTGATAACTATAGGAAACAACTTAGCAGATCTCATCCGTGCAGAGACAGGAGTTTTGTTCTGTATTGTTTTAAAGGTAAAATTTAAAACCTCTATTTACTACTAGCTATGTATTTCAACAAATTGCCTGAGAACTCTGCATATTTTTAAAAGTTTCTGCTTTTTTACATTATTTTTAGCTCAGCACCATATGGATCATTTATTGTTTTACATACACAAACTTCAGTTAAAATGAATAATCCCTTTGTTTTCTGATCTTCCCTATCTATCAGACTATGGACTCATTCTCTTCCATCGTAACCACTATCATGCCTTATTCTTATTGCTAAGGAAGAACAGCTAAATGATCCAAATGAGAAACATACATACAACCATCTCCATTTACATGCGTGTAGAGTTATAAAACAGGCTTCCAACATACAGAGGAAAGGTGCAATGGTAAAAGCCTATACTGACTGCTCAGGAACATGGTCCACTAGCATTAGCTAAGCTTTTAAAGTTCCGTTCCTTTATTTTTCTGTAAGTATTTTAGACTTTTAGAATGAATTAAGACTGGAACTCAGATCAAAGGCCCTTACTAACTTCCTTTTTTATTACTGGGAGTTAGGAAATCCCTGTACAATTCCCACAAGGATGCAGACAGAGTTTGGACAGACAGACGAGTGAAAAGTGGGAGCTAATGAATATTGCTTCAGTGTCAGACAGGTAAAGCACTCCCCCCTTCCTGTTAATTCAGTCGAGACAATGAAGAGAAAAACCCAACCCACCCTTGTCTTGTTTGGCTTAGACAGGAACCCTTGATAAGACTCTGGAAAACAAGAAACTTTGTAATAGATTTTAGCTACCTTTGGCTGCGAAAATCATGTCATAAAAATGTAAAAATAGCAGTGCAGTTCTGCAACCAATGTACACTCAGCTTGAAATGCTGTAGATAACAGAAAACCACTGAAAAAAAGAATAATATAACAGTTTTACTTGAATATTACACACTTTACATTTCTCTACAGAAAGGATATCCCAGCAGGAAGGAGAAAGGTGGAGCACAATCCCTGTAGCATTTCTTGTTCTGTATTGTACAAAACTTTGTAGGGACACAGGAAGAGGATACGGAAGTTTCTACAGGAAAACAGAGAAAAGTTAAAACATAAACAGCATCCAAAAATTTTACCAACACTTTATAACATTTCCTTTTTCTCTTTAAATGTTAAAAGACGGTTAAAGTGCAGCATAGTTTACTACACATTTCTATGTGTATATGTTGTTACAACTTCTCCTGAAATAATATGTCAAAGCAATTCTTAACATGAATTGTGCAAGCTATATGAGAGTAATGTTCGCAATAATCCCTTTGGATTCTCCTTTTAACAGCATGAGCAAGTGCTGTACTAACAAGTCTATAAGACAGTCTCTGTAGGACTTTGAAGAAACTTGGTATTCAACCGAAGTCCCCCTGAAGACTACTTCCACAACAGACCTGACTGGAACCTACCGAAGTCAAAAGAAACTTGACATAACCTCAACACCTTTTACATAAGGATGTAAGATCTTGTTTCAGCAAAGCTTAAGAATGTGCTTAAATTTGGTGTTGCAGGTAGCTGAGATGTGTATGAGAGAGTTAGAGCCAAAGACCTGTTCTCTCAGCTGAAGCTGCTCCACTGGATGGTGCCAGTGGTGGGATACAGCTGTGTTAGCTGTTCCCATGGGTTTGTATTGTAAAGGAAACTTTCCTGTCTGACCATACAGGAGCCACCCTGACAGTCACTCTTGCACCATCTGAGCTCTGACTGAGGCCCCTTTGCAGCTACATATCCTGCACTCACAGTCACACCAGGTTTCCTTACCAACTCAACCCCAGGTGCCTATAGCAGAGCCTCAGACGTCTCGATCCTTAAAATAATTTAATCTTGGTGCAACAACAAAATAACACAATATCAGCTCGAGCTGGTGCCTCCGAGGGGGAGACCCCAAACAAAGGAATCTCTGGGCTTTTATCTCCTTACAGTCTAAGCGCTGGGAAATCTGAGGTCATTGGCTCCTGCCATGACTGAGTGTCTGGTCACCTGGCTGAGCCAGGTCCCTGTGTCCTTTGTCATGCAAAGGGTCATGCAAAGTGTCGGCAGTTCGTGACCTCTTGCCCGGGGCTCTGCCATCCAGAGCTCAATTTGCAGCTCAGCTCGCACTGCAGCTGCACACCTTGCTGCCTGCATTAAATGCATTCCTCAACGTGTAGTTGCTTGAATATATTTCGTGTGAAGCACAACGTAAGAGCACAAGGTTAGCTCTTCAGAATTTGTTCACCAAGTATGGACTTAGCTTGCGTTTATGGCCTTCTAGCTAAGTCTGACTATGAAGGAGCCTACTGTTGTATCAAAAGAGCTTTCCATGTAAATGTGGCATCTCTTGACAACACCCAGTCAGGAGCACACAACAACAGCCAAGCCAATATTTGTACAACTGTAGTTTTGGCTGCACATCATCAATTCTGTTAGAACTGCAACTACCTCTAGTATGTGATGAAAGGGTATCAGATGGGTTAACACGTATCAGCTTTTCAACGTGTGTATTTAAGGTACAGGCAGGACAGCAGTCATGATTCAATATGGAGCAAACTGGTACATGAAAGATGTACAAACTGAGAATTTTTGGAGGAACAAGATCAAGTTTGCATTGCAAATCTACATTACTTGATTTTTTAGAAGGATCAAAACGCTGACACTTTCAAATGACTTAGATGTGAATGACTTAGATATGCTACACTGAAAGCTATCTGCACCTGTAGTTCAAATATATAGCAAAAAAAATCTGAATAAAATGTCCACACAGACAGCTTAAAAGTGATTCCACCTTTCAGCTGTATTGAGGGTAGAATATGAATTAGAGATATATCTATGTCTTCTAACTCTAAGCACCTAATTAGGGTGGCTAAATTAGCTGGAGAGGCTTCCCAGGGTCCCCGCACAGTCAGCAGGGAGAAACAGGCACCTCTGGATAATTCATATCAGGGTCCTGACTTACAAGCCTTGAATTGTTTTCTGAAATCTCTCTCTGTTACCATTCAAGAAAAATGAGTGCACATGCATGTGTAAGGTAAAGGTATTAAGACACATTCATTTTTTAACATTTTTTTGCGTATGGTGACTTAGAAAAAGGATTTTCTAGCAAGCAGAAGGCAGCTACAATTATGCTAATACCAGTCATTTCCCATAAGAAACACACAGTCTGTGTACTTTATGGTCTGCACCAATGACTGGTTAAGGGGTTAGTTTTGACTTAAAAAAAAACCCCAAAGATATTTCAAAGATTTGCTTTTCTAAAGCAAATTTCCTTTTTTTTTTCTTTTTGTCTTTTATATGAGGTTTATAGTTAAAGCCATAGAGTATGAGAACAGGAAGGGCTTTAGGAAAACATCGATTATGATTATTTAATTAGAAAATGCACATTACAAAAAACATGCATTATTTATTTTGTAGCTTCAAACACAGAAGTACCATAATTGGAACATCATCAGCAAATAAACAGTAATTAGAAGAGGAAGAAAGACTGCCATTTGCACCTATCTGAAAATTGTTAAGTAGAACTGTGTCCCAAAGTGTATGTCATACTGGGAAACATAAAAGCTATAAGGTCACATGTTGAAGATAAACTATGTGCAGTTTCACTCATCATTTAAAAATCTTAGAATTAGTGTAGGTTGAACAGAAGTGGCAGTGAGTTGTGCTCCACTTGACCAAAAGCATTTGAGAGAAGTAAAAAAACTAAAGAGTAAAATTATGTTCAAATGCTATGGTGATTTTTGTCAGTAGAATTACCTTGGATAAGTTACATTAAGAGATTATGTTAGGATAAAATAGACAGATGGGAGACAGGCAAAAAGAAAAAAAAAGAGACCAATAAAATGCAACTAAAGTTCTAGCTCAGACCTTCAATTAATTAGCCTGCTAAAGAAATTGCAGTAGAGCAGATTGAAAGATTTAAGAGAAGCCTGGTGACCTCTGAAATAGTTAATCTTTGCAGTCAGATTAGATCTCCTGGTTATTCTTGGAATCCTCTTTCCCCCTTTTCATGGGTTGCTCATTTGGGTGCTCCAGGCTCTTCAATACACAGTGCTCTGACGTTCCTTAAATGACAAAAAAATCAAAGGCAATTACACTGCACAGAGGATGTAATTCCTTATAAACCTTTCACTAAGAAGGCAAAGCTAATGAAATTGTACACGGAATGATGCTTTTACTTGAAACATGTTGGGTCGTGTGCTTTCTTCTACAACACACAGGGAAAACAAAACATTCAGGAAAGCAGAATGTGCCAGAGGAAGAGGAGTGTAAAAGACTCGTTTCCCTAAAACACTCCTTCCTGATCAAACACCACAGCTTTCCAGGGGGGTAGGGGAGAGAGGAAAACCTTGGGGTCTACAGAAACATTATTCTCTTAAGATTGAAGGCAGATTTCTCACTGAAACCCGGCAGCAATTCTGATTCACAGGCTCTGTCATGAGTGACTAGGGCATTCTCCCTGAGGGAAAAAGAAGTCCCAGGGAAGACAGAGGAGGTTCCTGCTTCCTTGCCAAAGTCCTACCATATGCACAGTATACTTGTTTCATGGTGTGAAGAAACACTTAGCCCTTCTGCTGCCTCTGAGAGGAGACACTTTAGGTTAAACCTTGAAGAATTTCTTTATTCCAGAAAATGTGGCATGAGGTTTTGAACCTTTTGATGATGACATGCCGTTGGTTGTTTTTCCCATTAATCTGCACCAACTTCAAACAAGAGGTTTCTCAAGAGCACAGTTCTGTTGATGTCTGCCATCACTTCTTCTAAAGCTCACAATTTTACTTTAGATAACTCAGCGAAAAAAAGACCAGGATGAAATAATGCCTGCAGGGAAACAATGTGCAGTCTGGTCCCTTGAGATTCCATGGGTTTAGAGCGTGTGTTACACCCTGGAGGAAGCGCAGTACAGTACTGCACACAGAGCTCCTCTTGCCAGTGAAGCAGCTTCTGAGATGAGATAAAACTGAGGACCTGACCACTTTGTGAGCAGTATGGATCTCCCAGAGCTTTTTTCAATAATGAAGTTATTGGCTCTAAAGCCTGTGCCTGTCCAGCTACAGGAAAGTGTGAAAGAGAAAAGCCAAACCTGCTAGAGGAACATTCATCAGTACTGATGCAACATTTGCAAAGTACTTAGAGAGTATGTTGTGAATGGCAACCAAGAATCCTACAAGAATTAGACTGTCATTCCAACTCAGGTAATTAGTTTCTATTTACCCAGTTTCCAAAATTCCCTGGAAATTCTCCTGTAACCTGCCAGGTGGTTATTCAAGCTAGAATTGCTAGAAAATAAGAGAGAAGAATGGTTATGAGCAATTCTCCCACAGAATCTATTGTGTTAGTCGTCATAAAGGCAGACACAAATCTGAAGCCTCTTCACTGCAGAGCCTGTAATATAGAAAGAAATACCAAATGTTTAGAGAGGATGAAATAATGTATACATTTGCAATTAAAATGTTAAGTGAAACAACAATTATTTCCAACTGCTTTCAACTTTGTTCTTGATAATTACACATGATTATAAGCATCCAGGTACATTTAAGGAAAATTGTATACCACAAAGTGACATTACAATGATATAATTTAACTTAATAATTTAATTACAGAGGGACTCAAGGCTCAGAGTGAAATTACACTAAAACTTAGATCAACACAGATATGAGTCTCAGCCAGAAGATCTTTAAGCAGAGATCTGGAGGGCAGCAAATCTACCTTTATTTTTTTGTTTCCTCCTTTCAGATTGCTTAATTACAGCAGCACATAAGATTTATGAACAGTTTAAAAATACAGAAGAAACAATCTGAAAAGACAGGCAAAGCCTGGTTTCTTAATTGATGTAATCTAATAAAAATGAGGCAGAATTATAGTCACTATTCTTAGGAATGCTTTGGGGCACTTTTTTCAGCAGAAGGAGAGGTTTATAAATACAGACTCTTCTATGAACTGCATTATCCCTAGGTAAACAGGACTCAGAGACATCCTGGGTGCATATGTTTGTTCAAGGATTGTCTGAACCCACCAGATTCAGCAGCAGCAACCTGCCTTACTGGTCAAAGGGGAGCTGTCTTAGTTACACTTGGTCTTCTACCAGTGTGACAGCTGTTGTCTGGACCAACTCAGAGCAAGGAACAACAATTTCCGAATCTAAACCCTCAGGTCTTCACAGCTTGAGGGCAGAACTAAGGCTTAACAGTTAACAGTTGTAATGATAATATGTGCTGATGAATGGATGTGAATTGAGACACAGAAGTTGACTAGTGACTACTAAAAACATAACTAGCATTTTTATGACTACATTGACAAACAGGTTTTCTCAGTCTATTTGCTTCTGCAGAAGGAAAAAAGCTCCTACACAGTACAAACATGCAATTTTCCTCATTCCTCATTTTGTATTTTTGCATCAGATAATCCTTAAGGATAACCATAAGTGTAGATTAATTGAGCCAGGCAGATATCACAGATGAGGGAGTTTCAGCAACCATTCTGTAAAGCACAGGGGTTTTATCAAGGCATAGATGTAGTTTCCAAAAATATTTTCCCAATGGCAACCATAGTGCTAGGAGTAGTAGCCCTGGCTAAAAGCTCCCGTTTTCTTCTACTTCCTGCAGAGCTTTCTAAGTTTCATGTGTTTCCAACGCATCCTAGTGGCTTCATTCCATTAAACAAGTTCTGCACTTTTTCCTCCAGTGTTTGTAGGGTAATGTGAAGAGACCTCATTCAGTGCTCATCCAACATCCAGCATGGCAGCTTTATTTAGGTTTCTACCACACTATTGAGATCAAAAAAAAAGGACAGGTACTGTAGAAAAAAAAATAAATCTAGTGCTCTAAACCAATGTACAGTGTAGGATATTAAGAAAATTTTTGAGTTTTAAACATTTTAAAGGGATAGTGTTATCTACTTTTTTTCTGCAAAAGAAAAGAAGTTGCACTGTTTTTGGGAGTGTGATCTCTCAGATCTCCACACCAGTAACTGGCCAAGGCAGCTCTGAAATATCTGTGCTTTGCCTCTTGGTCAGAAAGTCAGTGAAAGATAAATGTAGAAGACAATTGCTGGTACCCCCAGTTGTCGGTCCAACTTTGCATTTTTGTACCATAAAAACTTCTCTGACTGTCTTGTTTTTGCAAAACTGGGTCTTCAGTTGTAGTTCCCAAACAACGATTGATTCCTGCATTCTAGTGACTTAAACTAAAGCTTACTGCAAGGATTTCATCCCCTGCACATTTTAATCTAGGAAATGTACTATCTCAAGTTAAACATTTTAATGCTTCTTTATTTGGGAAACACAAAATGAGGATTTAGCAGACCTCACACCTGTGTTCTGAAATTCAGAATAACTTCCAAAAGGGAATGATTTAAGAAAAACAACAAGGTTACATCCTTGGTTGCTAGTACCATGTTATTCTTGCTCCCCCATGGCATGTTAGAAGACAAGAAGGAAGAAACCTGATGGACTTCCACAAGAGACTGAATTTGCTCATATGCAGCTATTCAAATGCTGTTGACTGATGTGTAGTGGCCAACTGTGACAATCTCTTTGTTTCCATCAAAACATACTTTTGTTCCCAATGACATCACTAGCAACAACCCAGTAGAGTGATAAAAAATAATCATAGCTTCTGTGTCATTGCATGTCAAGAACATCCTGAACTGCTGTTGTTGTGCTGGAATGATAAATCTCATGACTATTAAAAGAAATAGCAGTGCAGTTCTGATTTTGAAGTGTTACGCACTGAATGTCACAGATACACTAGGTAGACAGAAGATAATGTCACTCACTCCAAATAAAGTTAGAAACTGTACAATGCAGATATGAGACACCAGAAAAGACAAAACTGATGTAAACTCCAAACACTGGAAATGTGTCCCTTTTAATAAATCCAAACCAACAGTTTAGATCTGAGGTCTACAGCTTA
The DNA here is from genome assembly GCF_000695815.1 of Acanthisitta chloris. NCBI lineage: Eukaryota > Metazoa > Chordata > Aves > Passeriformes > Acanthisittidae > Acanthisitta > Acanthisitta chloris. Next base: position 637 of record NW_008679751.1, on the reverse strand, counting down.
AGGGTCAAACCCTAAATCTCATACAGGAAACTATGTCTCTTGAGATACGATGTGGAGCTGGAAGATCCAGCTTGGATTTGACAGCTTGCAACAAGACAAGGGGTAATGGTTTTAAACTAAAAGAGAGTAGATTCAGACTAGGTATAAGGAAGATGGGTTTTTTACGGTGACAGTGGTGAGGCACCGGCACAGGTTGCCCAGAGGGGGGGTAGATGCCCCATCTCTGGAAACGCTGAAGTTGGACAGAGCTCTGAGGAACCTGATCTAGTCGAAGGTGTCACTGCTCATCGCAAGGGGGTTGAACAGGATGACCTTTAAAGATCCCTACCAACACAAGCCATTCTATGATTTTACAGTTTGAGTGCCCCTTGAATTATAACACATTATTTGCCACGAGTAAAGTTGTGGCGCGTCGTGCCGCTCCCGCACTTTGCTATCTACACGAGGTCCAGCTCAGGAAGGCAACCAGAGCATCCAACGACCTACTGCACGCCAGGGGCGCCCGGTTCTGCGGCCCGGCACGGGGGGACACAGGCCGAGGGACACAGGTCTGTCCAGCCCGGACCGCTCACCATCCTCGGGGATGTCGAAGCACGAAAGCAGTTGATGAGCATCCGAGCGGTGTCCCCGGGGAGCC
>NW_008679750.1:4387-12110 GCF_000695815.1 Acanthisitta chloris | reverse complement strand
ACTGAGAAAATTCTAAAATAATACTAAATATTATTTATAATATTTATATCTAAAATAATACTAAATATAAAACTAAAATTACAGACAGCACATTTTGATATGGTCCTGTGACAGTCTGCCCAAACTGGGAGAACAGACATGCAAAAGGATTTCTTCCATGACCTGACAAATCCACTAGTGCACTTTGACCTCTTTTTAGTAATTTCCTTAGGCCTTTCACTGGAATTCAAAACAGTTCTAAAATCCATTGTCAAAAATGCAGACACCTTACAGTGGGTCACTTTTAAATCTCAGAAAGACACCCTTGTACTCAAACTGTTTTGCTCACTCTGCCAAAGGCTTTGTCCAGTAGAGTGATACAAAAGGACTGATTTGACAGGCTAGGCAATGCATTCTACTGCTGAAATGATGTATTTCTAAGTATCTATAAGTACTATTAAGACTAACCTAAAATCAGTGTGTCTTCTTCAAGAAAAGGTGGATTTCACAGAAATGACTGTATGTCCCAACCAGCTCTTAAAGTAGGCATTCTCTCCGAAGTTGCACAGTAAGAATGTCATAACATTTGTTGATGTGTATGTTGCACTTTAAATTAGATGCCATAGAAACAGCCCAGGCTGAAAAACATTTGTGTGGATAATGGATCACAAAAAAACAATTACACAAGCAACAGAAAATCATATTTACAAGAAATAATTCAACTGCTGCTGGATGAATGGAGTAATCTATACACACTGAAAAGTTAGATGGCTTAGTCTCTGGCCCATGATGGAGTATCCATGATGTTTACACATAGGAAGTGAAAAGCCACATTTAGCTCTGTACAGTTTTATGTAAACTTCATAATGTCAAAGATAATACATCCCTCTTGCTAAGGAACAAGAAAAGCTGACATCAAGGAAAGCTTGTTGAATGACAGTCATCTCCTGTCACACAAAGCACAGTTCGGGAGAGGAGAATTATGCCTAATCTGCAAAGGGAAAGGACCTGATGTAAATGGAGCATTTCTACATACAGTCTTATTTCTCTGTATCAGCATGATTTATTAGGCTATGGAAAAGAGTTTCTGGGAACAGTGTGTCTCTAAACTGTGAAGCAAATTCTCTAGTATAAGATAATAGGGTTTCCACTATTTGTCTCTTTGGAGCTTTCCTGTACACAGCTTAAAAAAAAAAACCCAAAGAGTCTACCAGGACTTGGAAGCTATGCTACCTGCAGAAAAATTCCATGCATCAAAAAAAATCATAGAATCATTTAGGTTGTAAAAGACTCTTAAGATCATTGAGTCCAACCATTCCCTCAGCACTGCCAAGCCCACCACTTAACCATGTCCCTAAGCACTACACCTACATGCCTTTTAAGTACCTCCAGGGATGGTGACTCCATCACTTCCCTGGGCAGTCTGTGCCAAGGCTTGACAGCCCTTTCAATGAAGAAATTTTTCCTAATATCCAATCTAAACCTCCCTTGATGCAACTTGAGGCCATTCCCTATTGTCTTATTGCTTGTTACCTGGGAGAAAAGACCACACCCCACCTTGCCATGACCTCCCTTTAAGTAGTTGTAGAGAGTGATAAGGTCCCCCCTGAGCCTCCTTTTCTCCAGGTTCCCTCAGCCACTCCTCATAAGACTTGTGCTCCATACCCTTTACCAACTTTGTTGCTTTTTTTTCCTCAACATATTCCAGCACCTCAATGTCTTTTTTGTAGTGAGGGACCCAAAACTGCCGGTGGGATTTGTGGTGTGCTGACAACAGGGAGACGATCACAATCCCTGGTCCTGCTGGTCACACTATTTCTGATACAAGCTAACTGTGCACCTATCCAGGCCAGGAACAGCCAGTTTCTCCAAGGGAATGCTGTAGGAAACAGTGTCAAAGGCTTTACTAAGGTCCTGGTAAACAAGATCCATGGCCTTTCTCTCATCCATTAGGTGGGTTTCCCTGCCATAGAAGGAGATCAGGTTGGTCAAGTAGCACCTGCCTTTCATAAACACATTCTGGTTGGGCCTGATCTCGCAGTTGTCCTGCATGTTCCACATCATGGCACTCAAGATGATCTAGTTCCATAACCTTTCCCTGCACTGAGGTCACACTAACAACCTGTAGTTTCCTAGCTCCTCCTTCTGGCTCTTCCTGTAGATGGGCATCACATTGGCTAACCTCCTGTTAGCTGGGATCTCCCCTCTCAGCCAGGACTGCTGATCCATGATGGAAAGTGGCTCGGTGAGCACTTCAGCCAGTACATGCACTCAGTATGTGTGGGTGGATTTCATCTGTTCCCCTAGATTTGTATGTGTTTAAGTGGTGTAACAGGTTGCTACTACGTTTCTCCTTGGCTTCATTCTTTCCCATTCCCATCATGAGGGCTTCATTCTGCTCACCATCCCTGTCTTCCAGCTCAGGGGCTGGATATCTGGGGGAACAGCTGGTCTTACCATTAAAGATGGAGGCAAAGCTCTAAGAATGCCCCCAGTCAGCCAACAAGGATTTTTTGCTTCCATGGGAATCAGGATCTTTTTTGGCATAAACCAGAACCCTGAATCACTGTTTGCTGTCACCTTATAACCATTTATATGTGCAGCTGTCACCTGTTTGCTCAACAGACAGGGCAATGAGCAGAGACCCAAAAATTTGATACATATAACATTAATCTATTAATCTTATCCTCCAATCAGTGCCAGGCTCATGAATCAGTGTACCACCTTCTGAAAATACAAGCATTCCTGACAGAAATACCACCTTTCTTTGGAAATCCTAATGCTATAAATACAACCTTACAATAAAAAGCTCACAGCCCTTTTCAGGTCAGTACTGTTCTGACCTCCTCCTTTACATAAGCAGGAAAAGCCCTGGGGGGCCTGTCACAAGTAGTACCTTACATCAGACTCTATCAAGTAACATAAAATATAATAAGGACCTGGTGAATGTTCCCCAGAAAATAAAAAGAAGATGTAGCAAGTGAACTCTTGCTCTCCTGAACCCCAGTACTATGCTTTCATCCAAGAAAATGTTCTAGGTTTGATGCCTAGTCTGAAAAGTCCATTGTAACTTCTGGATAAATACAGGATCTGGATGATGATGATGGTAAATGTTGATCTTGTGGAAGTAATTCATACTGACTTTGCAGGTCCTCAACATCATGTCTGGAGCAAAACAGCCAAGAGTTTCCTTCTACACATTACCCCTTTAGTGTGCAATGCTAGGAGTGCTCATGATGTCTATCAACTACACTCACGAGCCACAGAAGGAAAAAACCTCCAGCAACAGTCAGAAGCCCATGGAGCACAAGGAAAACCTGTGTTTCACAAAAGTAGGCCTCACTGAACCTGGAAAATATTACCCTATCTTGCTTTCCCTTGTAGGAAGCTCTTCAACTCCATTTTAAGCAAGACACAGCAAACAAAAGTCTATTCTGTCTCCTACAACATGGCAGCGTGTGACGGTCCAAGTGTTTGCTTGTCACTCCTCGGAGTTGGTGCTGCAGATTAGACATGGCTATAAGGGAGAAGAGTGGCTGAGAGCTTAAGACTCATTTCAGGGGTGACCAACAGAAGATGTGAGTTTGCTTATGCACCACATCACCCCCTTGGTCTGATGAAAGCCTCCGCACCTCCCCTCCCTCCCCTCTCCTTTAATCTCTGCATGCTGCTATGCGGAAGGTGCCAACTTGAGAACAGACAGTTCTGAAAAGAAGGCAATTAAAAAAAAAAGCACAGTACTTTAGAAATTTAAACAACAAGCCCTGTGATCAAAATAATTCATAAAGGGAAGGATTTTATGAAGTCATTTCACGAGCACACAATGCCTTTTTTTTTGCTTTGTTTTTTAAATAAATCCGTCAGTACACATGCCAAGGCAACACATCTGAATACAATATCAGCAGACACACCCTGAATCCCTGCGCCTGTGCTCTCCCAAGTTACAGCAAAAGCTAAAAGTTGGGCTTTTTGCCTGAATTTTAACAACTATCAATTTATTTCTTTTCATTTGGGTACATTAGTTAAAACCTTCTTCTTCCCCTCGCTCCCTCTCTCTCCTCCTTTACAAGTGCTTCTTTTTCTCCTCCCTTCACAAAAAAAAAATAAAATCTGAAAAATGGATTTTTTTCTTACTGACGGTAAGTGTGTCTGTTTAGAAAAAAAACCCTAAAGAGATCTAACTTATAATGAATCCCTCTGGCATAGGGAAGCCTGTTCTAATCTCACTTTATAGGGCTTGAGTGATAGTTTTGCTCAACGAGTATTGACAGGGCCGTCCTGTTTCTCAGGCTTTCATTTTCCCTGAGTTGGAAAAAGGATACAGTGCATTTTCACATTCTCCAAGTCTGCAGTTGTTTTTATATAAGAAGCAATTTGCTTGGGTCACATCAGGTCAAATGGGAAGCCTGCCCAGCTCTCGGTTTTAAAGGAAAAACATACAGAAAGACACAAAAACACAGCAGTTTCCTTCATTAAATTCCACTCTACCTGCCATGGGCTTGCAGCCACAATGGAATTTCCCACCCTGGCTGACCATAGCTAAACTTTTTTTTTTTCCCCTTTCAATAAAAAGTCTTATTAGTTTTCTTTCAAGTGAACTTTGAGGTAAGGGTTATTAAAGTCAATGCAATTGTCCATTTTAATAAATAAATAAATTAATAAAGGCCTTCACAGGACTGGGGCCAAATGCCAAAGCCTTTATTGAAGCCCAGATTCTGATCTCTGTTACAATGCTGTAAGTCAAAAGCAACTCTTCTAAACTTGTTGGAGTTGTGCCTGGGTAAAAGATCAGGATCTTGCCTCAGATTTTAACTCATTTCTCACTCAGGGAAAACCTCAGCTGACTTCGGTATGAGTTTGCCTAAGTTAAGACTGCCTGTGAAGCACAGCGTGAAGCTTGTCTCTGCAATGTGTTAGGCATTCTGCTGAGCTCTTCCAAACTCGCAGTGGCTTCAACACTTGAAAGGAATGGCACCCAAATAACTGCCTTTCTTAATATTCAGTAATTGCAAAAGTTACCAGAACTAGGAAAGCTTACTCCTAAGGAAAAGGAAAGCAGCCACAATCCTGCCTCAGCCTCCCCAACAATCACTGAAACCTGAGGTGAAATTCTACCCTGAACTGCAAGAAGATGCTGAGGAAGTGACTCAGTGTGAACACTTTTAAGAACAATAGATCACGAAGATGCTTCATTGATTTCAATACAGCCCTAAGGAGAACTATGGCTGCTTGCTTTGCTTTGACTATGATTTCATTGTACACACAGGCAAAGGGGGGGAGGGGGGGGAAGAGAGGGAGAAAAAAAGGATACATCCTGAACCAGAGGTGAAGCTGTTTCTTTTAAGATGCTAAAAAGATATCTAATTCAAATTTCGGATCCCTCTAACTATCAAAGCATTTGTACCTGGCCTCTCTCTGCTGAATGCCCAGTTATTCCCACTGCTTTGCTACTGGTTTGCATTTAACTGCCAATGCTATAATTCAGTTTGCAGAACAGTTTCCATTTAGACTGTTTGCCCATAACTTTCTGCACAGTTCTCCTTTTGGGCTGAAAGACTGGCCTCAAAGGAATGATGCAAAGTATAAGGCAGATTAGGGGCAGGTGGAAAGAGAGTAGTGCAGGATCTGCTCAGCCTTGACAAGCCACCACAAGTGGGTGGCCCCCTCCCTTTCTCACAATTTTCTCCACTCTGAAAAGCAGTTCAGTGCTTTCTTTCTCTACAATAAATTTAAAAAAAAAAAAGGAGGGGAAAAAAAAAAGAACAGTTGGCTCAGTGCCCCTGTATCCTCTGTTTTCCAGACACTCATGTGTGAAACAATGGCAGTTTTTGCCTGAATCAGGGCTGAGGATTGCTGGACTTGCCATTTGACCGATTTTTTGGACTTACTATCATGACTTTCATCCAGAGATCACAAAGGGGTTTGCACTATTTATCACACCAGGCAGACCTTTGAAGCAGTTTGAGCCGTATGAGACCAGAGTCACTCCTTCCCTTGCAGTCTCCTTCCCCCAGCAGTCTTAGAAACAAATGGGTTTTCAAAAATTTCATATACTCTCTTCAGTTTCAAAGGCTGGCTAGTAAGATACTGCAAAGTTCCCTATTTTGTTTTACTACGGTCAGATGGTTCTTTTCTTTTTCTTTTCTCCCTGCTGTCTCTGGTGTCTGTTTTTCTAGTTGATTCAGCTATTATCCCTCTTTATATAATTAAATTTCTCTACTCAGTGTGTCATTGTGCTCAGGCCGTATTGTGCTCTGTCACCTCCAATTCCTTTCCTTCAGAAACTCCACATCCCAATTCCTCTTTAAAGTTGCTTGCTGAAGCATTTGTTCTTTTACCATCCCCATACGTTTATAAACTGGAGATTAGTTCACTTTGTCTGATTTCCAAAGCCCTTTGCTATTTGAGACCATTTCACGAGGTTGTCTATTCATGTGGATAAACAAAAAAAAAAGCGACTAAAAAAAATCAACTATAATATGAATTAGGAAGAGGAAACAGCAGCTGCATGGAACAAATAACAGTAAGGGTGAAATTAGTAACAGTCACAGTTTTTACTGATGTTGCCCCTGCTTGAACTATTTTACTCTGACATACCTTTAGACAGTAGGATTTTACAAGTAAAAAGGATGACACACTTTTTTAGCAGAACCAAGTGACGTACCATAACATTTAGCTTGTGATTCCAGCATTTCTATACTGAAGAGTCCCTAGACTCACAAACTTCTGTTTAGATGATTAATGTGAATACTCTGCAGTTCCCCAGAGCAGTCCATTATTTCCCACAAAGCCTTTAAAACTTCCTACTAAACTCAGGATTTTGAAGTGATGTCTGGCTAACAGATGTGCTTGTTCTGAAACTTTCAGATATCTTCCCTCAAAACAAGAGCCCTTTCAACAATTTAAATTCAAGTCAATAGCAAAATTCCTATTGATTTACAAAGTATGCTCAACTCTTGAAATAGGGAACTGGGCCTGAGTCTCAGACATTTTGTATGTAACATCAGAATATATGCAGAAATTCCAGCCTCCAGATATATTCATCAACTTGTTTTCATTATTTGCAGTTTAAAAACATGGCAGAAAGGAAAAAAACAAACAAGTTTTGAAATGGTTTGCAGGAAAAATGATGGCTGAAGTTAGATGTAGCCCAACTAGTTACCATGAGCAGCAGAAGATCTGCAAGATAGCCTCCTTTCCCTTGAGGATGGGGCTTTGAGCACCCTGGGCTAGTGGAAGGTGTCCCTGTCCATGGCAGGGGGGGTGGAACTAGGTGACCTTTAAGGACTCTTTCAACCCAAACCATTCTATGCATCTATGATAAGATGTGCCATTTATGGCAGTCTCCTCAGCACATTTCCTCCCCTCTGAAAGGGTCTCACGCAATTTGCCTGACATACCTCCCATTTCTCTGCTTTAACCCCCTTGGACCTGCATTTCTTCTCAGAGAGATGTACAGCATTGAAACCCTCCAGGCTTCAGGGTCTATATTGACAACTCAGAGGAAAATTGGATCATCTCTATGCAATCATAAATGGTATGAAATGGACAAAGGTGAGAACCAGAACTTTTTGCATATCTGGTGCAAACCACTACATGGTAAATAGCTCATCACAGACTAATGATCTATTGGAGAGACAACCAGGAGACCAGGTGTGTTGCTGAAATCTTAAAGAAACTTTGCCAGCAGAGCTTCAATTCTGGTCAGGGAAACTTAGCAGCCTTAAACACCACAACTGACTAA
>NW_008679750.1:0-4363 GCF_000695815.1 Acanthisitta chloris | reverse complement strand
AGGAATGACTGCAATTATGCTTATTAGCAGATAAAAATGTCTCTAAAGGATTGGATTGGGGGGGCTTGTAAAGCAAAACAGGAAACAGGCTCATTGAACGCATCTGTGGTGCATGGTTAATCTAAGCCGAAGCCTTGCGTACATTCATTTTCCATGCCAAGCATGATCAGTATAAGACATGATTATAGTCTATCAGTTCTAGGGGTTATAGCTTGAACTACTATAGAAAACTAGCTTAAAATTATAATCATGTTAAGATATTACATGTATTTTCTGAGAGATCTGCTTAGCAATTCCATATTTTGACTACTTCAACAATATTTCCAGAATCAAGCCTTTAAAATTAAGTACTTCATTATTTGTGTTGCTTCAGATTTTTCTGAAGGCAGAGTAGGAAAAAAAAGTTTCAAATATGTTACAAGCTCTTCTCTATAACCTGCTTGTGCTGCACACAGTTTGATTGAAATGCCACATAATTTATGATTTTTATAGTCCTCAAGAGAGTGATAAGCACAGGAAAGAAAAAGTAAGAGATATTAATCAACCCTACCTCAATTATCTGGATGTTTAGGACAAAATCGTGGACCTGGAAAAAAACCCCAACATTTAGCATTGATTTCAATATATCTGGGATTTCAGATTTCTTATTTGCTTAACTGTAGATAATTTAATTACTAAAATACCTAATTGATAAAGTAACTGGGCAGAGGTATTAGCTCACTAATGATAAGTTAACCACCAACAAAACCAATATTTACCTTTCTAATTCTCTTACATCAAGAGCAACTAGCCTTCCTGCCTTTCAAGCCATGCACCATACCTAACCTCTATACAGCTGAAAGCCACAAGACACATTCCACTGACAAAGAAAGATATGAGGTACGGGACCTCCAAAAGCAATTCGTAAGTTGGAGATCACAAACTCTCTCAAGGCTCCTGCTGTTTTACTGCACAACTGGGATGAGCTGAGCTTGCAGCTGGGATGCTGGGTGGGTTGCTAATATTGGCCTCCCTGGTCCCTGCAGTGAGGGACGGAAATGATTCAGCGGTGCCCTGTGCCAGCACAGCCCTGCTGTGCATCATGCATCATCCCTCCTCAGCCCTGCAACTGCGCTGAATTCAAAGTGCTCACATGCCTGAGTATAAACTAAAATCTTTGCTATCACTGGAGATGAGACCTGTAGATTAAAAGTCTGTGGGGCTATACTGCTTGCTGTGCTGACGGGTAAATATACCTGAGCCAGAGTAGGGCAGGTAGGAAAACCCATAGGGGTCTTTAACAGAGGAATTGCCTAAAAGGAATATTTGAAGATTTTTATTAAAAAAAATTTCACTGCAGGGCTGACTTTGTAAGGAAGGTGATGATACCTAGACTTCTAATTTAAATTTCATTGGCTACCACAACTGGAATACTTATATTTTTGTTCACACTTCAAAACCTGCCAAGATTTAATTTTTATTAATTAAATATTATTGTCATTATTTTCCCAACATGTGCAATTCCTGCATCAAAAAGAGCTAGTTGGGTACTGTGTTTGAGATGCTAAAGCTGTATGAATTCTCTAGAAATATTCAGCATTCACTTGCTCAGAATGGCAAGTTTCAATGAGATTTTCCTTGCTTTAATCGGTTTGAGCTAGCTCTTTGGCATTGTCTTATAAATAATAGAAGCTACAGACTGCACTTTTATAACATCATTCATCTAAGGATCTCATAACTTAATTAAGAGAGACACTGTCAGGTTAAAAATCATATATTTTTTATTAAGTAATTTCCTTATCTATGTTACTAATAACATTTTAGGCTATTAAGCTGAAACAAATTTTTTAAATCTAATTTAACATCTACTACTAGCATGTATATATTACATATATACACACAGCTGGTTTACTCTCTGACATATTAAAACAGATGTGCTAGCTTTACTTTTGTTTCAAGTTGGTCTCATTTACAGATTTTCATGTGTGAACAATGTTCTTCCTTCGGAGTGGTATAAACACTCCCCGAGAACATTTAAATGCAAACAAAAAACTGTATTAACATCTACGAAAATAAAACATATGCTTTTGTTAATATAAGACTCACAAGGATTCAACAATAAAATTTTAATTTCTGATAAAACTGACTAACATTGCATGGTGGTTATTTTCACTTTCTTTAAGGGGAAGGTGATAAATACTACTTGTGTATCGGTTAATTATGGGAGAGCACAAATCTGTTTGGTATTAATATATTCCTTCTGCTGTATTTGAGCCCTTTTGGATATCCAGAAATGTGCTGTTACTTCACTGAGGCTTAAAGCAGAGGTTTGCTTTTGATAGTAGAAGCTAGCTGTGGGGAAAGTTAGCATAATGAAGTTTCTACCTGTCAGAGTTTAGCTAAACTGTAAGTTGTTGAAGTCTACGCAGCACTTCCATAATAGGGGGACAGTAGCTGAAACACTGCGGGGTCTCTTGGAGTCTATATAAATAAAGTGTAACATCAAAAACTACAGTACGTATTTTTCCAGTCTTCACTTTATTCAGGGGGAAAACTAAGACACATGATCAAAGTCACACAGTGAGTTGATGATAAAACCAAAATAAAATCCATAGCCTGCACCACTCACTCCTCACTAAGTGACTTAGTTTCTTCCTGACGTTTCAATGTATTTTATATGAAGAACAAAAAAAAATATGCTATTTTTCACTTGTACTCTTACTAGCTAATACAGCAAGCAGGATGAGGTTTTGACTTCCAGTAGGCCATTTTGCTTTGAAAGAGATTCCTCATCTTTCCTCCCTTCCCTAGGTTCAGTGATCAGCAGAGCAGGTGTTCACTTGCAGATCCAGAGCCCCTGACACACAAGCCAAAAGGAGTTTTACATTTCATTTTGCTTTTTAATGGTCCATTGCTCAGACATCAGACCCAGGAGACATACTGCCAACTACTAAACTTTTTAAGCACATGGGGGTTGAAATGGGAAGCAGGTCATGGAGTCAACAGCAGCAAGTCAGCTCTGTCTACTGTTTTAAAAGAAAACTGCAATAAAACTGAAAATAATAAATACAACAAATAATAAAACATGCAGCCAAAAGGCCTCTCAAGAGTTGCTGAGGAGCCATGGAGGTGCACTGAAGCCAACTGTGAAGAATGGTGGTACAGCCTGATATTCAAAACCAAACACAACACTGCTGTGTACAAGAATCCCTTAGATGAGAAACACTAGGGTTCTTCAGCACTAAATGAGACTGCCCTCAAACTCAGCTGCAAATGCTACACGCTCAAGGTTAATCTGTTCTGCAGCACGGAGACAATATGAAATTAGGCCAAGGACCACATTCTACCACAGGAAGAATCAAAGAAACATATTGTTATTCTGCCCGAAAATGTGTTTTATGCAATAAATGTGTGAGCTTTCAGAGCTTTTGGTACTGATTGCAGAAGTGGGACTGCAATTTATATTTGTTTGCTCATAGCCAAACCTCCAATAACATATGATTCTCTGATCAAACTTTATTATTTTATGTGTGCATCCTCTTGTGTCAGAGCTCAAACTTTATTATTTTATGTGTGCATCTTCTTATGTCAGAGTCAAATACATCTGCATGAGAGCCATAGTTTCCAGGTTTTCATAGTTTTCATGTTTTCACAGTTTTCAGGTCTATCCAGGATGCTACAAAATACAGATTCCTAAGACAGGTTAAATTTTTCTAGCTACAGACTTTTCATGTCACACCTATTCAGGATCCAGGACATAACAGCTGAGAATCCATGGCATGGGTCTGAATGGTGGCATTACTGTGTCATCAGCCAACCAGACAGAAAGTTTCTTCACAGGCTTAGTTAAGTCTTTCAAATTATCAGTGTTTCATTTTCTTAATTTGTCATGTGGGGGACTTGCCTTGAGTGACAGTGCTTTAGTACTGTGAGTCCGACTATCATTATGTACATCTCAGCCAAGCTAGCCAGTGACAACTACAGATAGGATAATGCTTTTCAAAAATGTATTTGTGCCTTTATGTTGATGTCTTAAAAGTATGAGGTCTGATTACTCTGGTATTAATGTGTATAATTGTCTCATTAATCAGCACAGACCTTTTCAACTGCATGTATGCTTCAGCAGTGAATAAATTGTAACAGTGATGATATTCTTCAAGTAAGACAATGTTGAAATGTCACACATATATATGTCTGAAGATACTGCCTTCCTCCCTGGCTATTCCTGAGACCTGAATACTGAATTCAAAAGATAGCTTGTCTGATACAGCAAAACCAGTCCTGAGAGTCATGCATAGCTATCACTCTCTGTGCCCACTTTGCCCACTTTAAGGCTATATTAATGCCCAGAAAGCAAATTTAATCCTTTATTTCTGTCTGGGGG
>NW_008679749.1:45285-60055 GCF_000695815.1 Acanthisitta chloris | reverse complement strand
ATATTAGAAAAAAGTTTTTTACTATATGGGTGGTGAAAAATTGGAACAGGTTGTCCAGGGATGTGGTGGCTGCCCCAGCCCTGGCAGTGTTCAAGACCAGGCTGGATGAGGCCTTGTTCAACCTGATCTAGTGGGGAAGTGTCCCTGCCCATGGCAGGGAGGGTTGGGACTAGATAATCTGTAAGGTCCAACCCAACCCTAAAATTCTATGATTCTATGATCACTCAGTGCCTTGTCCATATCTTACAGTCTCACCAGCATAATCAGTAAAAGAGATCATGGACATCACAAAAACAATTAAATGAAATAAGAAACTTTATTTCCTGATCCTTATTCTGAGCTACCATCATGATGGTAGTTGAAATACCATAGAGCACACATAGGTCTTTTGGGTATGTTCAAAATTCTATGATTCTATGATCACTCAGTGCCTTGTCCATATCTTACAGTCTCACCAGCATAATCAGTAAAAGAGATCATGGACATCACAAAAACAATTAAATGAAATAAGAAACTTTATTTCCTGATCCTTATTCTGAGCTACCATCATGATGGTAGTTGAAATACCATAGAGCACACATAGGTCTTTTGGGTATGTTCACATAGAAGATAAAAGAACTAGTAATTGCTCTCTAAATTACTTTTGTCTCTGATTCACTATGGACCTTGATTCCTAATGTACTACCCTTAAGTTACACAGCATGACAAGATAGCATGTTAAGTGCTGAACCTTGATTCAGAGCTGCTTCTGACCTTCAGAAACAGTATTTCAGTCAGACTTCTAACGCATGTGCATGTATGTGTAAATCCTGTCTGCGTGGCAGCTATTCAAGCTTCTTTTGAATTCTGTCCATCCATTTAGTCATCTCTACCAAGTCAGGGATGACTACTTATCCATATCTACTAAGATGTGTTTTAATGTTAAAGGCTGGATGGAGCACTGAGCAACCTGGTCTAGTCAAAGGTGTCCCTGCCCATGTCAGGAGGGCTGGAACTAGATGATCTGTAAGGTCCTTTCCAACCCGAACACCTGCATGATTCCTTGACTTTATGACTTTACTAATTAAAAAAATGACTTTAGGAGAGCTTTATTCCTCCTTCTCATGGGTCTAGGATCAGCCAAATAATTATTAAAATGAGCCAATTCAATAAATACAGTGGCAACTATTGTGGATGGACTGAAATTCTTCTGAACTACTGTTTTGAGCACACAGCTTTCCTTCTGAACATGTGGCAGCCCAGATTGAGTTTCCAGTGCCTCAGTTTGCTAGATTATTTTGTCACGTTAGAACAGATTCGTGAGTCCTTTCAGCTAACACAGTGTTTATCATACCTGGGTGGGTGAACATTATAGATGGAAAAGATACACACCAAGCATGAGACAGCCAGTTGAGATCAAATACTATGGAAATGACAGGGTTAATCACAAACAAATCGCACCTTGATAGTAAACTTGAATTGTTCTTGTTGACACCGATTTTCAGTCTGATAATTAACATGGCTCCTTTCTTTTCCTTTAACCTACTTTTCTAGTGAAAACAGTTCCAAAGAGAAGCTAGAGACTGTGACAAAGAGTTCTTAGGGAATTGCCCCCTGGATTAAAATTCACCTTTATGTAAATAAGCCAAATCCTGGGAGAACTACGTTTCGTATCTAGATGTATTACTTTTTCTTTCTTTTCTCACCAGTGCTTTATTGCAGGTCTATTTTATTTAGATGGCAAGACGTTTTCTGTTTTGACTGACTTGGCTGAGACTACTTGTATCTGTGACAGATATGCTGCTGTGAGACAGAAGAGAAACTGTCAACCAAATGTATAGTTAGGATGGAAGAGCACCTATATTCTGTTTTATTTGCTATCATGGGCTTAAGGGGGCAAAATCCTTCATGCCCAAGCCCTGCCTCCCCTGTACATCTGACATATATGCCATTTCACTGAGCAGATAACAGAAAACATGCTTTTTACAGCAACATTTTTTGCACTATAGGCACAGTGCTCTTTTGAGAGCAAGACAAATGGCTGTGTGGACATGTGCTGTTAGGAAAATGGATTTCAGTCAAAGTCAAGAAGATGTATCAATTTGGGGAACACTTCATGCACTGCTTCTATTTGAAGTCAGGGTTGTGAACAAAATGTTATACAAATACCATGTGCTTACACAATGTTACACCTGACCCAACCAGCTCTTTCAGTTTGGCATCTGCGTTTGCCCCAATCCACATGAGCACAGCCATAGTCCCACCACAGGAACTGTGGCCTCCAGTGTCTCTAGAAGCCACATAAATCTGAACCTGGCCTTTGCTTAGAATAGACTTTCCCTAGTGTAAGGGGAAGAAATTTACCCTGAAATGTCCATATGCCTGGAATTGCATATGAAAGTGTATCTGAGCTTTGCCTTTTGTATAGCTCAAAGAGCTTCACAAATATGAGTCATATTGTAAGATTAAGATGGGGGTTGTTTTAGTGTTTTTTCAAATCCTTGGTAGTACAATTTAAAGCAGTGATACAAAAATTTAAAAATAAAGGAACCCAAACAGCATGAAAAGTTTTAGCAAATTCATATCCAAAAAAATCAAAACTAGAATATATCTACAATGCATTTATATAACAACATCCACAATACTTCCCACTGTGTTTATTGAGTTGGCTCCTTTTTATAATTATTTGGCTGTTTCTAGCAGGGACCCACGAGAAGGAGGAACAAAGCTCCCCTAAGGTCATTATTTTTCAGATTAGTAAAGTCCCAGCATTCCTTGGTGTCACTGCCAGCATTTTTATTAAGTCAACCTGTTACTTTCACCATTAAAACACACCTTAGTAGATACAGGTAATAGAGACTGACTTGGCAGGGATGACTAAATGGATGGACAGAATTCAAAGGAAGCTTGAATAACTGCCACACAGACATCATTTACACATATATGCTTTAGAAGTCTGACTGAAATACTATATCCAGGTGAATAATAAATAAAAGCATTTGTTCTTTTGGTGATTGCTGGTGGCTCTGTTTTATTATTTTCACACTGGATGACTAAAAAGTAGAAAGTGTGGCAGCAGGACATCATTATGATAGGTGAAGATCTGAAAATGTACAGTTTTAGCTAGGTATCCATAAGTTTCTTCCTTGTCCAATTAAAGGTTCGCCCTTTAGTATCTCCTAAAATTCGGATGAAAGTTTCATGTGAACAGGCTGTCTCTCAGGATTTCTATACAGTATTTTCTGCTCTCTCTGAGGCAGAACAGGCACAGAGAACAGCAAGGGATAATAAAAACAAGAGGGAGAGTAGCAATAGCTATATAAAAGCTATATAATTTCAATAATTGAAATGTAAATTAACTAATAATAAAAATGATAAACAACATCGAAGTGCCTTACTTCCTTTGTCCTCCTCAAATCCATGAAACTCCTTTTGTCTTAATTCCTTGTCTTCCTCTTACTTTCCAGTGCTCAGTAATGTATGTTTCCTTTGACCTTTATTTCTAAAGCTAGGCCAATATTTTTAATCAGGTGTTTACAGTCAGACGCCTAAATCTATATTAAGTATCTAAATAAGGTTTGCATTTTAAATGAGCTGAGCACTAAGTCAATAGTGGTTGTGGCCTCTCACTACTACTCAAAAACAGCCCTTCTCTTTAGGCACTCAGTACTCTATACACAAGCTGGAAAATGTTTGCAGCCATTTCAGTATAATTCTTACCTTCACCGTGCAGTATACGCTTCATGTTAAATAAAATTCTGCTATCATGCCGTACCTTTGGCATAAGAAGACTGGAGCTTTTGTGGCTGACCCAGGTGTTAGAAATAACTATACATCTCACAGACATTCGTTTATTTTGTGGTTACACTTGCTATCACAAAACTACTCAAAATCTTATAATTCTGTTGTGTTCAATGTGTGATTTTAAAAAATGGCTATATAAAAAGAAGGAAAACATTATGTTCTTTTCCTTATTGTTAGGGAAATGGTGTATTAGTGGATAGGCGTGCTGCTTCTGCTGAAAACGTTTGTTCATCTCTCGGATATGATCCTCATACTACCTGTCTCCCAGCTGTCAGTTTATGATTCAGGCAGGAGCTTGCAGGGATATGTGCGTTGGCTGGAGGGGATGTCTGGAGGAGCTGGGAAGTAACTAGATGACTGACAGCGACTCAGGCTAGACGCAGCATGGAGGGGGTAGGTACAGAAAAAAGCTAATCCTATAGAGGGACTTGAAGGTTTTTTTGAGGGAGGATGAGGGAGGTAGAAAGCAACTGAGGGATTTGCTTTAGAGAGAATTTAAGGTTACTTCAGTATTTCTCTGTAGCTCAAGGATCCTGAGAGCTAGTCAGTACAGCACATATTATCAGTTATGCTAGCACAGTGAAGCTGATATGGTTATGCGATTGCAACAACCGATGTGAACCCTCTTATTCCAGAATTGATATTTTTCTCTTTTTCCAATTTAGTTTAAATGCTGCGTAAAGCTGAAATATTGTTTTCGTTTAAAAATGAAACAAAACAGCAACAAAAAACCCCCATCCCAACCCCTCCCAAAAAAACCCCAAACCAACCCCCCCCCCCAAAAAAAAAAGCATTTTTGCCAGTACAGTAAACGACACAGGAATGTAATTTCTGTAATGGAAGCTGTTTAATTCAGCCCTTGCAGTGTCTTGGTGTATTTGTCCACAGCTCTGAGTATACTGTTTTCCCTGCAATAAGGTTAATATTAGCTAGAAATGGAGACTTGCTGGAGATGAAACCAATTGCAGATGAGCTTAGCTAAAAGCGAGAGCTACAGTCTCTCAGATTATACCACAAGACAGCTTGAAAGGCTAATATATCATGCAAATGGTGGACCAGAATCATTTAGGCATAGATGGTCTGTGGGCTGTACAGAAGGAGTGAATCTTTCTGTATTCAGCTCTGTGTGCGTGCGTGCGTGTGTGCGCGTGTGTGTGTGTGTGTGTGTGTGTGTGTGTGTCTCCCCCTCCACCCGCTCCTCTCCCTCTGTCTCTCCCACACAGGCGAACAGACCTGCTTCTGCCTTTGTGTTGCCAGTCAGGTCCTCCCTCTGCAGTCTTACACAGGAAGATTTATAACAGCTGCATGCAATGCCAGTGTCTCAAAGAGACAGTATCACGCCATGTGGAGGATTTTCATATGGGGTTTAACTTTGCTCCACTGAATTGGAAAGGTACATTTTTTTAATCTTAATTATTTTGAACACTTAATTCCTGTGACTTTTATCTCCAGCTAAATTCTGACCTCCAAATACTAGCATCTTTAAATCACAATCTGTTGTCACAGTACTGTAATGGCTGTGATGGCTTAATTGAAAACACGGGGATATAAGGATTTCGAAAGTATAATTAGGGCACATTTCAATGTGAAGCTGTGAGTACTATTCTGTAAGATGGGCATCTGATATTTCTGACATACTGTATCAGAAATATAAGATTCAAACTAGAAAATGAAAATACAGCACACATGCAATGCAACTGTACCATATGTTAAGAAATGTGCACCTCGTAAACAGCGGGCTAATTAGCTAGAGAAAACAGAGATGTCTGAATGATGATGCTAGAAAGAAAAGATAATGAAATCTCAGGGCAGACTTGTGTAGGAGATCCACCTGGCAGGAACTTGCCAGGTTTATCAAATTAAATTAAATCAAAGGAAAGATTATATGTGGTAAAAAATGAATGTAACAGCACTATTTCCCTTTGTATTAAGCTCTCAGTTGTCTGCTTATTACCTCCCTGACCAGTGGCATGTATTATAATTAATGATGGGTGGAGCATCAGAGACAGAGAAGTCCAAAAGCTTAGAAATTTTCCCTAGGCTTGGGGAAAAATCTCTATAAAATTCACCAAGGGACAGTTTCTTGGGATATCTCTCCCCATTTAGTAAAAAGAATACAAAATTAAAATAGACTTCTTTTTGTCGTTTCACCTCTTAGCCTCCCTGTTTCCCAAAAAAGAATGCACAAAGCTGAATTATTTGATTTCAAGAAATCCCTAACAGGGTTAACCCTTGTCAGTGTCTGGGTTCGGTATTAGTAACAGATTCCTTTTTCAGAAGAACCTACAATCTGAAAATATATATCCTGGATAAAAATATCAGGAATAGAGGCACTGGAAGAAGTAAAACATTACACAACAGGCCATGACAGGGAAGACTCTATATCTAGTTCTTCTAACTCAAATGAATGCACTAGTTTCCTTCTTCCTGCTTTACTTCATCCCATCCTGAACATGTTTCTTGGGATTTGCCTTAGGACTTTTCCCATGGGTCAAAGAGCTCCAGAAGAGTGTTCACTGCATTTGTTCCCTGTTGGTTTTCAGCAGCAGGAGGTTCAAGACATGCTTGGTCCTCTATTTAGAGAAACATGAACAAGATGTACTTCCACTATTCACTCAAGCCTGAAATACTTTCTCTGGTTTTCCTCAAGTGTTGGTATGTCCACGTAGAACCATTCTTGTTGCATTGTTCATGAGACTTACTATTTTCCAGTATTTTTAGTAGAATGCTTGCTTTTGCTTCTCCTTATTACCAGAGCCTTTGTCCTCCAGCTTCTGCAGCTGATCCACTGGTAGTTTTGGTGGCTGGAGCCTGCAAATGGGCTGAAATAAAAGACTCCTGTCCCAGCAACATGGTAAGTTTGTATGCTAACTGGCAGCTGCTTTAATCTGTGACACTATATATATTTTCTACTGTGTTAGAAATACCATATTTACCCAGCTTGGAGGAACATTAGCAAAATTTCTATGGCATTAGAGAATTCAGTCTGCTCCCTTGGTACTACACAGTTGTATGTTGTTGTTTAAAGAAGCTTAAGCTGATCAACAGAAAGGCTTCCACAGAATGAACTTAAAACCTAACAGCCTACAGAAATTGTTCTTTGCTCTGTGTTCTGTTTTTAGTATAGGACATAACTTTCTCTCTGTAGTATCTGAACTATTCATATGAAGTTCTTTCTGCAAAATATTGATCCAACAGATAAATTTATGCACAGTTTATATGTGAAATGAAACTTCAACATGTCTTAAGTCTATATGTATGTCATCACAGCTAGATGTAATTTTTCATCTAGTAAACAGTATTCATAGAGTTATTTTCCCTTATCTCTGGTCCACTGAGGTTTACACTGCCTACATATGTCACAACTTTTGAGATCTTTCTGGGACAAGATTTCAACAGTATCTAATTTAAATCTATGCAGAAAAGGTGACTGTACACAACAGCTTACTCAAGCAGGACCAAACACAGCAACCAGTGAGGAAGGGCAGAGGCTATACAAAAGGCTTCAGCGTGCACCTGTACAAATACAGAGACAAAATGTCTGTGCATGCATTTGCATTAAACCTATATAGCCTCAACACTAAGTAAACAGAGCTTGAATTCCAGCACTGGACCACTTGTTTTCGCACCACTTGACCACTAACAGGCTTCATTCTGCTCAGTTTGCCTGGCCCTAACTAGCACCCTGTAAGACATTGCCCAGACATTGCCAGGAATCATTCCCAATACCCAGCATCACCCTTGAAGCTTTCTCTGAAACCGTCTCTGAAGGTCTGGCACCCTGACACACTCCTCCATACCTCCATGCCACACACCACAGCATGCTGTAAATTCTCTGTTTTGTACTAGAAACACCTCTGTGCTAAAAAGCTGCAATATGACCCTCATGTTCCTGAGGTGATACTCAAGGCCAAGTGTTATGTAGTGTGCCTGCAGCCACTCTGTGCCATTTAGCCTCATGGCCAGAAAACAGCCTTTAGCCCTATTTTATTTAGTGACATATATAGCTAACAAGACCTTCTGAGTTAAAAGTTAGACAACTCTGAATGAGTGCAGTGTTGAGGCAGGAGAAAGAAGGAAAACTAAGACAAATGGCATATGTCGCATGTATTTGCCAGCAAGGTTAAAAAAAAAAAGGTAGACCATATGAGAGACAAGTGTTTGCTTCCCTTTGTGCCTTGGAGCACCAAGATATCTCAGTGGAATAAACTGAGTTTTTCTACAGACTTGTCACACCAGAACAAAATGCTTAATCTCCAGAGAAATCACAAACAGGCAGCTAATGCTCAGCTGACTAGGAGAATATTCATGTTGATGAACAGCAGTGTAGTCACAGAGCCAGAACAAAGACATTCCTATGCAGTTTATGTCGTTGAATGAAACTATACGAGTTCCCTGTTTCTATATCAGAGATTAATCTGGTGTTAAAAAGGGGGAAAGAAGGCAAACAAACAATTAAACAAAACACTCCACGACCTCACAACCTTAAAACTCATCCCACAGGAAGTTAGGATTAAAGTATTCAATTTAAACGGATAAAGCAGTGAAAACTTTGGTGGTGTCAACAACCCTCTTTAAATGAGATATGGAAATTCTGAGCCAGGTTTAGTCTCTGCCAGAGGACTTAAGCTGCATTTTGCACCAACAATAGAAACACCAGGAATGCATATAGTTGTAGAAATTCCACATTAGAATAAAATCTCTCCTGACTCATGACACGTGTAACAAGCAATACTAGAAATGCTACAGTGATTGCAATTAGAGGTTGTAAAAGAAAGGAAGTTGTGTAATAGGATGCTAGTGACCTATCAAGCTAAACAATGAAGACTGGAATCCCAACAAGGATTTAGCTAATTCCCTTCAGCAAACATAATGCTGGTAATGACTGATGTAGAGGCAGTATTAAAAAATGTGTCAGATGATGGGCAAAAGACAAAATATATCATAGGTGTTAATATGTTATTGAGGACAAATAGTATTAAATAGCATCGTAGAAAACACTATAGTAGCATATCAATTCAGAATACAATCATGTTCTTCATGTAGTTAGGACAAGTACATTTGTATTGTAGTTCCATGAAGTCCATAACCCACAACTTCAGAGGTTAAAAAGTTCTTCTCTTAAGAAAAGTCATGGATAATAGTTGAAGACTCCATCAAGGCTGGGAAGTTTAAACTTCCATTCTTTCATTCTAGATGGTTCCAATGTGTTAAAATAGTTGGAAATATCAGGACATTTTGCACTTTTGGAAAATATCACCAATGAAACACTGTTTTACCTGAAACAAAAGAGTATATTTCTGCTTGTTTCAGAAAGAAAAGGATTTTATTTTAGACATTCATAGGATACTTTAGGTTGGAAGGAACTTCAGGAAGGATTTAGGGTAAACAGAGTTGCATAGAGGTTTACATAGCCTGGTCTTGAAAATCTTAAAGTAGAGACTGTGTAGCCTCTCTGAGCAACCTACTTCACTTCTTGAGCATCCTCATGCCAAAGAAGTTGGAAACAGTCTTTTTCTCATTCATGTCCATTATTTCTAGTTCTCCTGACATACATCACTGGAAAACCTGCCTCTCATTCTCATAACGTCCTCCCGAGCATTAGAAGGCTGCTCTTAGGTCCCTCCAAACTGTCTGTTCTTCAGACTGGACAATTCTATTTCCTTCAATCTGTCCTTGTAGGGCTTTTGTCCCCTGACCCGATTGGCCTATTCATCCCATTGGTCCCTCTAAATAGCAGTTCCTCAAGCCCTTCAACTTCAACCTTCATATGGGTTTCATCTGAAAAACTTGATGAGTACTCTCCATCACATTGTTAATCTGCTCCAGGTTCCCAGAAATACGTAAGTATGTTCCTAGAGGATTTGCTCCATGTTTTTGCAAGGGATTGAAGTAAGGCTGAGCAGTCTGTAGTCCTCTGGGTTGTCCTTTTGGAACATTTATGAGGTTTTGATGCATCTTGTCAGGTCCATGAGCTTTTATTTATTGAGTTCTCATAAGTAATCCTTGGCTTGATCCTTAACCGCTGCTAGTAGTTCCTCTCTTCTCTCTCATTAAGCACAGAGGCCTCAAAGAACAAGGCATTGAGCACTCCAGCCTTACCAGTGTGCACTGTTGCTGAATCACTCTTCATTCAGCAATGATTACACATTTGCCTTGTTCATCCTTTTATTAGCAAAGTATAAGCTCTTCATGTTGCCTTGATGTCCGTGGTAAGCCTTAACTCCAGCTGAGCTTTGGCTTCCCTAACACCATCTCTACATGCTAATGGAATGTTAAAAAATAATCCTCCTTTGGAACCTGCCCTTACTTCCATCTCTTTTATGCTGCTTTTTATGGTGGACCTCTCTCTTGAGCTTGTCTATTGATAAGTGTACTTCCCAAGCATCAGGATGAACCATTCATGTTCTTCAAGGATGATGTCCTTACAGACCTGTTAAATTTCCTGAACTCATTTGCTTGTCAGAGATGCGTCCCTTGGAATCCCACCTTTCAACTGCCCACATGATCTGAAGTCTGACCTTCTAAAGTGCAGGCTCTGTACTGTGCTGCTTGCCTTCCTCTGCCTCCTCAGGGTCTTGAACTCCACTGTTTTGTGGTCACTACAGCTAAGGTTTCTATTGATTACTACATTCCCAAAGTATTGCTAGCTAGTGAATGGCAGACTCACTGGTATATCACCCTGGTTGGCCCCTTCAGCACCTGTATCATGAATTTATCCCCAGTACAATCCAGAAGTCTCCTGGATAGCTTGGTTCTCATCACAGTGCCCTTCCAACAGATGTTAAAGCACCAATAAGAATCAGCATTATAGAATCCAAAGACTTCCTTGAGTGTTTCAAGAAGACTATAGCCACTTCCTGACATTGATCAGGTGGTCAGAAACACACTTTCTTCACGATGTCCCCTTCACTGGCATCTCTGAGACACACTCTCTCATCTAGCTCCGTGCATTTGAGCTGCTGCTTCACATGGACAATAATACTCCTTGCCTTCTCTGCTTGTCTTTCTTGAAGATCTTGCAGCCATCTATCCTACTGCTCCAGTCAACCAAGCTGTCCTTTCATTTCCTCATTGCTTTGATCACAGGTCTGTCACATTATTTCCTTAAGAGTAAAGCTAAAGTCTCACTTTATAGATGGGACATTATGCAGAGATCGGAACAAAACCGCTTTTACATGGAAGACTAAAGCTACATGAGTATATAAGTTAAAGCACTACTCCAGTTATTAATTAGAATGAACATACTGCAGAATAAATATTCTTACTTTAAAAAAATCAGTAGTATATAAAACAAGTAAATCAGAATGGCAGAAATAAAACCTCTCTTCTGAATGTTTAATGAAAAATTAAATGTTTTTAAAAATTCTAAGCAAATTTTTAAGCTGATAAAATTCTGTTAGAATAACATCTATAGCCACAAAAGTATTAAACCTAAGGTAAGATTTTACTAGCATCACATTGTTTGAAGTATTTACATGGCACCTTGCATGCTGTTCAATTATTTTGGAATAAATTATTAATAGGAGGGTTCAGGAACCGTTGCTACATAAGGTGCCTAGACCACCAAGTCCACTTGGTCTTGCAAGTCCAAACAACAAGAAACTTTCAAGACTTCAAAGGCAGGTTAATCAGTACTGTTACCATGAGGGGGTGAGGGGGGCCATGGGTGCAACAGGGTTCCAGAGAATTTGCCATCCAAGGGGAAAATAGTGTCCAAAATACTTTGCTCATGGCATTTTTTTCAAGCAGTAAAACATGATAAAACAGGACAAAACCAAAAGAAATTCCCTTAAATACACCAAGTAGGTGCCGTAGTCACTTCAAAACACTTTAAAAAAGGGCAGCGAGAAGCTCTTTCTGCTTCATTGTGAAAAGGAATATTTAAATATGCCAGTTTGCAAGAGGGTCATACAGGCAGTAAGAAGGGGATTACAGGCCTAAACCTTAGACTAACTATCATAAGCTCCTGACTTAGCCAGAGGAGACTCAGATATTTAACAGATTTGCAGTAAAATTAATTGTGAAAGTAATGTAGAGGCTATTGGTGTAACATAGAATGTAACTGGAAAAATGAATATGTACTCCTGTTTCATTTTCATTTTGGTACTGTGTGTAGTTCAGTCTAGCTTACACACAGCTGTATATTTAGCTGTGGTGACAATTATTGCCTAACAGGAATATTTCACAGCTAACACAGCCCCTTTCCCAAAAGATAGGCCTTATAAATAAAGAAAGATCGGCTAAAGAATTCAGATTCATTAATACTGCAGAAAGAAGGGAACTACACAAAAGTGTTCATGATCCTCAATTTTCCAAGGATAGACTGGGTATCTAACCAATGGAGTGACTAATCAGTAAGGGTAACCTCTTAACCAAGACTCTTGTTTTCTCCATCACACTGTTGTTCTGTTATAGAAAGTCTCTGTCTTTATGGCTGGTGAGTTATATTGTCTCTCTTGAAGCAATAGGTTCTCACTACGTAATTAAAGGTGAGGTATGAAAATAGACTTCAACTACATGAAAAGCTGACGCAAAGAGGCAAAGAGCAATTTGTTCTCTGTATCATCAGTAGATGAGGCTGAGAAGTAATGGACTTAAATTACAGCAAAGTTAAGTGTTAGGAAGAAAATTTCAGTGCGAGGGATAAAGAGAACGTGGAAGATAATGGCACGGGAGATTGTAATGTCTCCCTCACTGGAGGCTTTTAGAACTTACATCAGTCAGATGGATATAAGCACAGCTGAGTTTGCATTACAGCTGGGAGATGGAAGAAATGTCTTCTTGAGGTCCTTTCTAGGCCTGTGATTCTACTATTCAAAGCCTGCTTCAAAGAGCAAGTATGAAATGTGTTTCAAATGGAACTACATCTCATTCAGATATTTGTGAAATATTCAGATCAAACATAACACTCAATAAAACCTGAACAGTGAAGTGAGTGCACTGAATTCATCTCTCAAGTAATTTTTTGGCCCCTTATATTTTTCCTTCTGGCTTATTCCGGCCATTGTGCTCAAGAGATCTGCGACCTGATAACAAATACATGGATAGCTGCAAATGCTTCAAACTCACCCTGCTGTGTTCATGCTTGACCTGTCTTTTCTTAAGCAGCACCATCCCATTTTTTACCAGTCATTAAGCTCATTGACTAGTCTTTAGACACCAGTAAGTGACAAGCTTAAAGACAGTAAATCATAAAGAAATCTGTATACAACTGAAACATATTGCTTATTTATGGTAGCACTCTTTCTTCCTGCAACAGCTGGCCCCATCTTTGAACAGTGCATATACTGACACCCAGCATATTGCATCTGAAAGCTGGAATTTGAATAGATTGTGCCAAGTAATGAAATATTAGGAAACAGGACATTTCCTAAATAAAGATTCACTACTACTTGCTTCCTGGCCCTGAGTGAGACACAATCCCTTTCTTCCTGTTTCCATTTTTCAGACAGTAAAATGCTTCATAATTTTCCTCCAGATTCAGCTGTAGCAGTCATGATTGACTTCTCAGCTGAAGTCAGCAGCAGGGAGGTAAGCTTCTTCCTCACCATTAGATAATACTGTAATCAATAGGAATCATTTGCCTTCTTAAAAATAGGGAGGATTTTCTAAGTAAAGAAAAAATTAACCACCCATATAAAATTGAAAGGAAATGCATAAGCTGTTTCCAGGTCAGTTAGGCACATAGGTTTCTTCACCTTGTAGCAGAATGTAAAGAAGCTTCTCTCTGTCTAGCTTTGCTATCCTGTAGATAACCTCCTGTTGTTCTAATGCAGATTTATTTAATTTTAACTTTTAATATGTTTCACTGAAACAGATTGCCTCCAGAGGAGGAGTAATAAGACAACTCTTAAAAGTCTAAATAGAAAAGAATTTTCAACTTGTTGATCAGGAAAAATAATCACCTAGATTTAAAGCATTATGAAATTAATCCTGTCATATTGAAATCAGATGTCTAGCATTACACTTCATGCTACAGAACTTTTAGAACTCACATATTATTGATCCTGTTTTCATGAACAGCAGAATAAGTCAGAGACACTTCCATTAGCAGCAGTGAACTCGCACCTCTCTTACACTGAGTGAACTTATACCAGAAGAAAATCAAGAAATTCACAATAAGGGTGTAGCAGGATGTTCTGCCTTGGAATGGGGTAAAACGACTTGATAAATGCCCTATTTGCAAAGCTATCAGTGGTAAATGGAGAAGGGGCATCATGCTGCTTTTGGTGTTGAAATGATGCTGAAACCAGTCTGACTCATCAACCCCAAGGTTAAACATCCTGAGGGTGAAATGAAGATATGGTAAAACTGGTAAAGAAACAAAAAATGATACTACTGATAACTTATCCAAAGCTGCTAAGCTGACACAAGTGGCCTCCAAAGCTGCAAAGCTGACACAAGTGGCCTGGAGACATCTGACTGACAGTCAATCACTTTATTATTATAAAAGCCCAGTCCCAAATTTTAACGGTAGGGTCATCTAACCTACTTCTTCTTGGAGTGTGTGTGAGGATTCCTCCCTTGAGTGGGGGCCACCCTCAAGGTTACTCCTCGAGGCTGAGCGAAAGAGATTTGCCCACAGGCCTTGGTATGGGGGAGTAACATCAATCTCTACTTAATAATTGTTTTTGCTAGCTTTAATACAATTGCTTTAATATTGCTTCAATATTGCTTTATAGTGCACTATATTATAATCGTTGTTAAAGCTTCTATACTGTGTATTAAATAATTCCAATTAAAACTTTTTGTCGACTCCTTCTAATAATATATCATATATATTTATATAAATATATCTGGTTTGCCATCCTTAATTCCTGAGGCACAAAGTTGTACAAAGGTTCAATTACATCAGTATACTCCTTTAGGCATAAACCATTGACAAAATCCTGGGGCTAGGATTGGATCCAGCTGCACCTAGGGTCCTCTCTAAGAAGGAGTTTAGAAAGCAAGGGGGTCCTTTCTGCACCTCGGCACTCAGCAG
>NW_008679749.1:14305-45274 GCF_000695815.1 Acanthisitta chloris | reverse complement strand
TCTGAAGCTCCCACTCTGCCCAGACAAAGGGCCAACACAATTAGTTACACAATCAGTGGTGGTAAAGACTCCAGCCTGTGCATGTCTAAGTAGGAACTTTGCAGAAGTGAGCACTCCAACTAACTTCACTTAAACTATTCAGAGACATCAAGACTCATGGCATTGTATTCACTCAAATCCAAATCAGAAAAGTAGGTTAAGACAAAGTGAAATATCAGATTCTGTGAAAATATTTGAAAGAAATGGAGTAGATGAGATCAAACAGAAAATCCCATATTTTTCAGTTCTACTATGTGTCATAGGAAAAATTTATTACTGAAATACTGTGGAGAAAATAGCACTTTGGAGAGTAAGAAAATATGAGATCTCCCCAAAAGTGAAAGGACCAGAGAAAAGTTCTGAAATATTTCATAATTAAAGAATCTTCACTGGAAAGTATAAAAACCACTTTTTCTAGAAGGCATCCACCATTCAGTGCATAAGGTCTTGTAGATTCTGTTTAGCATTCTGCAAACAATTCTTTTCAGTTAACCAACTAGGATTTGATTCAACTAAAAAAAATTTTGTTTTTTTTCTCTTAATTTTTAAAAAAGTCTGGTCACTGGTCTAGTCTAGAGTAGATTCCCTCTTTGTAGACACAAATCAACACTTCCAGAGGGTAGTACTTCTCAAAAGGGGAGTAGTCTTCTCAAAATCCTTTCTTAGACACCTGTAAAGATCATTTGTCCCATCTTAATTTTCCCATTGCCCACTGAGGAAATCTAGAAAGTTAACCAAGATACCTAGAATACTACTAAAGGACAGTTTTATCTAAAGGTCTTTCCATAGGCACAGCCTTGTGAGGTTTCACATCTACAGCATGTAATTGATTTCCAGGTAATTAATAAACATGGTAAACCTCTGAGGTAAAAGAAAAGTTGGATTTCCATCAGTAGCAGCCTTTTGGAATCAAATCTATGACTGTCTCATTGCAGTGGGGTTTAATAATTGTTCTGGTACACCTTTTCAAGGGCAATGTGCAAAATAGCAGGCATGCCCCAGTAATCAAACATGAAGGAAATGCTGAACTTACATTAGTTCTACAGTACTACTAAGGATTAAAGATATTAGAAAATAGGAAAATGTCATCTTTTCCAAGTAGCATCATGGTACTGATTGTTGTGGGATAGAGCCCTCCTGGTTGAAGGAGTTGCCGCACCATGTGCACAGTAATAATTTTATTTGCTTTAGGGGACAGCTGAAGAGACAAAATGGTGTGATTTAAAGTTTCTCTGTATTAAAAGTCTGTAAAAATCTGTTCTTTGCTTGAAGTCTGTAAGAAACCACAAGTAACTCCATATGTGCCATTCTTATGTGCTACTTTTGTGCCTTTTATTTTGCAGTGTACAAAGTCACCACTGGAATCCAGTGACAGACCTTGATTAACTGTGCTTAATCTTTTGCCATAGAAAAATTGAATGAAGAAAGTGTTCTAAAACAAGATAACAAAATGTTATCATTCCTTGACTTTCATTTTATTAAATATGCCCATCTTATTTGCAAAGTTAGTCTATCCAGTTGGCATCTTTGTGAAGAGACAGAATGCATAAGGAAAAATTGGTTTCAAAATGTATGTTTACATATTCTATCTGCAATTGTAATCTTACTGACAGACATTTGTCTCTAATCTTTCTGTTGCGGTACAGTATAATTTATACGCCTTTTCTCTTTGTTACTGGAAGTTAAATGGGAAAACATAACCGCAGAAAAGCCTGTAACTTTTTTTAAAACTACCATTCACCTCTAATTTTGGTCCAAATACAAGAATTGTTCACAACATCCATGAAATCCTTTGTGACTGCACATTTTTTTTTCTAGCATAAGAACAGAAATATTTGATGAATTCAAAAGGGGGCAAATCCATATTGATAAAACAAAACATTCTCTCACTCTGTAACAGGACTTTCATTTTCATCAATGTCACAGATTGCTGTTGAAGGTTATAGTTGAACAAGTTTTAGAGTGTAGTTAGATGTTTATATGCCTAGCAGGAAAAGAAAAATCTAATATTAGAATATTTACTAGCAACAATAGAATTTTTGGAAGGCAGATCACAATTCACATTTCAGGCCTTAAGCAAATCACAGACTTAAGAAATAGGGATGAGCCATTTAATGAAACATTTTTCCCATGGTTTGCTCCCACATCTTCCTGTGGGAAGGTTGTTGCTAGCCCTTAGATTCTGAATGGTGGACCTAGATAACCTGTTCTAGGAAGGACTCCTGTGTTATGTAAAACTCAGAGAAGGTGCCATTAATGGTCTCTGCCATTATCTACCCTTGTGTACACTACATTTTTTCCCAGAAATATGATAGATGTGTTGGAGTAAGGGGAGAGCATTGAAAGCCTGGACCTGAACTGGTCTTTTATAGTCAATGGGATACAAAGGAGAAAACAATACAAGGGATATCTTACAAGAGACCAAATAGCCATATCCTTTTTTTCACTCACAACAGATAAGAAAGTCCCTTTTGTATCTCTGGTGGGTTGACCTTGTCTAGCCACTACGTGCCCACCAACCTGCTCAACTGGACTGTGGACCGGGGAGAAGAAAATGTGATAAAAGTCTTGTGGGAGGAGATAAGGAGTCACTGTAACAGGGAAAGCAGACTTGTCTTGGAAAAATGATGTAGTTTATTGGCAATTAACAATGAAATAGGATAATGAGAAATAAGACCAAACTCAGAAAGCACTTTTCCTCCACCTCTCTTCTTCCTGGAGGTTGGTCTCTTCTCCCAGGCAATTAGCAGTAGGACAAGAGGGCACAGACTCAAGCTCCGCCAGGGGAGGTTTAGGTTGGATATTAGGAGGAGATTTTTTTACAGAGAGAGTAGTCAGGCATTGGAATGGGCTGCCCAGGGAGGGGGTGGATTCACCATCCCTGGAGGTTTTCAAGATGAGACTGGATGTGGCACTTAGTGCCATGGTCTAGTAACAACAGTAGGGTTGGACTTGATGATCTTTGAGGTCTCTTCCAGCCTGGTTGATTCTATGATCTCAGATACTCCCAGATCTTTTCATGTCCATATTCTTTCCTATTACAACCGTGTTGCAATATAGCCTGCATAACTGACACCATGTCAGCTGTCACACTTTGCCTATTGCAATACATTTTCATCCTAATATGCTGTAAAAAACTTTCCAGCATATTTTTTCTTCATTTATGTGTCACTAATATAGATACATGTACATATTTAATATATGTGTAGTCTCTGCTTTTCCCTTAATTGTATGTAGATTTCTCCAGTGGAATAGGAGAGCTTTCACTCCAGATGGAATAATCAGGTAAGTCAGAGAATGATCTAAATTATAATATATATGTAAGTAAATATAAATATGTGTGTATAATTTAACTTATTATATATTATTAACTATTATATATTGTATGCATTAAACATAGAATATTTAATATATTACATATAATACAATCAGGGTAGAAGTTTGGTGGGACAACTGGGGAGATAATCTGCAGGCATATGTCAGGAATGTCATCTGCAGCCTTTCTGTAAGTATTCTCCAAATACTGAACTTAGTTGTGTAACCATAAAATTACTTCATAATGCAACCAATAGGCAGTACATATTTGGCTAGAAAATAAGAGCATAGTGACAATAGGATCTTCTACTTGACTACTCTGACTTTACCGGTTCTTCCAAGCTCTCTATTAATTTTTCTTCTTTGATTTTTCTCATCTTACACAGATGTTTCTATCCCCACATATTTTTCTTTGTAAAATTGTGTCTAATTCCTTTTATTTCTTTAATTTTTCTCTTTTAAAGGTAGCTGGTTTTCTTTGGTATTGATGTAAAAATTGGTTTAAACTTGATCTTCAGTTGCTTCAGTTGTGTGCTTAATCACTGGTCTTTCCTGGTTTTCGTTTATTAATTTCATCCAAAATGCTGGTCTAGTAATCATCTACATTATGGACAGTCTCCATTATGATCTATTCATTAACCTCTCATTATCTTCATTGTCCTCATTCCTGACTTCCAAACTCTACTAAACTCCACTTTCATTATTGGCAATTTTCTCTGCAGTTTCTTAACTATGTCCTTGTCTCCTCTAACTCGAGTTCCCCTCAGCTTATTCTTTCATTTCTGTCTTTAGATCTCAAATTTTGGGGAACCTTTGGATGTCTGAGTCAAGGGTGAACATATAAGCCAAGAGTGAAAGTGCTTGCAATGAAAGAAACTTCTCCACCAGGAGCAGTCATGGAAATCTTTCAAAATCTTACAGTGAATTTTCAAAGATTGTCTTCATACTCCCTTTTATCTTTTCTACCCAGTTAAAATACTTAGCATGTTTTGATTTCTCTAGTTCTCAAGGTGTTGCTAAAGGTGAGTAGGCATTGTTAGCCTGATTTTTACAGTGCTAAGATAGGTGAATTCCGTAAGGTAATGGTAAGGTCAAGCAAGATCCCATATCTTGCTAAAGGTCAAATGACAAAATAACAGCAGAAATTCGATTAGAATAGAGAGTAATATCGTAAACCCGGATTATCTACCTGGGTAGATGACTCCAGAATAATATTTCCTATCAGCTGTTCATGTCAAATTAAATTGTCTTTTTCTACTCTAAGGTAGCAAGTTATGAAAGTGTTGCTCATCCTCCATTGAGATACAGTGGTATTATACTCAGAGAAGCAGGGAGTATTCTTATGTTCAAGGCTAAAAATATTTTCCTTTCAAGATGCTGCCATGGAGCACAATTGGGAACAAAACTCACTGTTGAGCTCAGTAATAGAAAAGAGAGTACTTTCTTACAGTCAAAAGGACTTTTTTTGCCTTCACTGCAACTGCAGCTGAGATAGGTGAGCCAATACTGGCCTTCAGATATATTAAATTATGTTTCATTGATGGCAAAATCCAGTTTCCAACTAATACTCCATTTAGTAGATGGCTTAAAGTGCACCTTAATTTGCATCGTGCCCCAAGTTTGACATTATTTGTGTAGGGCATCACAGGTTGATAGTATTTTTTTTCTGCTGACAGGCACAGTTCTCTTCTCCATTAAAGCTTATGGATATTTATAACTCAAAGTGTTCTTGTAGTAGCTGGTAACCCAGAATACTTCTCTGCAGTCTACTATTTGACAGCCTCTACTTACTGGGATCTTACTGATGAGAACATCCATAGATCTTTTAGTTACTAGATAATTGTGCCAAGGTGATCCTTGAAAGAAGCAAAGGCACGAAATGCTAGTTTCTTACCCAAATTCTTGTTTCAGATTCTTAATAGCAGTAGTAGACTCCACCTTACTCAGGTAGACATCAAATCATCTCTAACTTCTTCATCACTTTTTCCTGTTTCTTCAAAATGTAGTTTTCCACTATCCCAGACAACACCACTGCCTGCATAGATACAAATCAACGTACATTTCTTTCATGCCTAAGGACATGGAAACAGTACAAACCCCCAGTGCATTAAGAAGCAGGAAATTGGAATCATTGGAAGTATCTTTGGTTTACTTGATCCATCCTCCTACTCAGAGCAGGGATATTGCCAAGGCTAAATCAGATCGGCTTTGCCATATCCTGAAAACCTTCATGAGTGGAGACTCCACAACTCCTCTGTGTAATCTAAGTGCTGTGTTGAACTACCATTTTTCAGCATTCCAGTGCTGAAAAACATAATCATAATGCCCTGTTTGAGCCTCCCAAGCTGCAGTTTGTGGCTGTTGCCTGCCAGCAAGTCTAGGTATACAATGAATCATAGAATGATTTGGTTTGGAATGGACCTTAAAGATCATCTAGTTTCAACCCCCATGCCATGGGTGCCATCCAGCCTGGTCTCAAACACTACCAGGGATGGGGCATTCACAGCTTCTCCAGTCAATCTGTTCCAGTGCCTCACCACCCTCTGAGTAAAGAATTTCTTCCTAACATCTCATTTAAACCTGCCCTATTTCGGTTTAAAGCCATTGTCCCTTCTCCTGTCACTATCTGCCTGTATAAAAAGTTGCTCTCCCTCCTTTCTTATAACCCCTCTTAAGCTACTGTAAGGCCAAAATGAGATCTCCTGGAAGCCTTCTCTTCTCTGGGTTTAGAAAACCCAGATGTCTCAGCCTATCTTTGCACAGGAGGTTCTCTCTGACAGCCTCTCCTGTTTCTCCATCAGCCTTGGAGAAACCTTGAATAGGGGGAGCAAAAGCTGGATACAGTAGTTGAGGTGTGGGCTCACACAGTAGAAGTGAATAATAAATTTCTTCGATCTAGTAACAAAAATTCTCCTAACTTCACCCAGTATGCAGTTTGCCTCATATGTGGTGAGAACAAACTGCATCCAGGTATTTGCTATAGCTCCATGACCACTCAGGACTCACAGCTGTATTAAGTTATTCCACTCTGGAAACAGAACTTCGAACTTCTCATGTGTAAGCTGCATGGGCTTTCTTTTGGCCCAGTCCTACATCATCTTAAGACCTCTCTGAACTGAAGATCTAATATTTATTGCATGAAACATTTACTTCGATTTAATATCTTCCACAGATCTGCTGAGAATTCTTGTCTCATCATTGAGGTTGTTGACAAAGATACCAATCAATGAGGGAGTCATTGCCACCACACTGGGTCTTGTGCTCATTACCAGCTTTCACTGGACATCACATGACTGATTATAACCCCCTGAGCACAGAAATCCAGCCAATATTAAGTCTACCTAGTTGTGCATGTATACATCCTTTTCTTTTTCAATTTATAGGCTCGAGTGCTCTGAGAGACTGCCAAAACCTCAGCAAACTTAAGGTATGTTACATCCACTATTGTCATTTCATTCACTTCACGAGTCACTTTGTCACTGAAGGCAATAGAGATAATAAGCATGATTGGTTCTTGGTAAACCTTTGTTACTTACTTGTCCTTCAGTGTGGTTGTGGTTTAACCCCAGCCAGCAACTAAGCATCACACTGCTGTTCACTCATTCCCTCCACTGCAGGATGGGAGAGAGAATCAGAAAAATGAGAAAACCTGTGGGTTGAGATAAAGACACTTTAATAACAGTAACAGCAATAGTAAGGAAAAGGAAAATAGAGAGAAAATAAAACCCAAGGAAGACAAGTCATGCAAATTAAAACAATTGCTCACCACCAACCTTCCAATGCCAAGTCAGTCCCTGAGCAGTGGCCTCTCCACCATACTGCCTCCCCAGGCTTACATGTTGAGAATGACATCATATGGTCTGGGATATCCTTCTCGTCAGTTGGGGGTCAGCTGTCCTGGCTGTGTCCTCTTCCATATTCTTGTGCACCACCAGCCTTCTTGCCGGTGAGGTGGAGTGAGGAGCAGAAAAGGCCTTGCTGTTGTGCAAACACTGCTCAGCTATAATGAAAATATCTCTGTATTATCAACATTGTTGTGGTCACAAATCCAAAACAGAGCTCCGTTCTAGCTAATCTGAAAAAAATAAATTCTATCTCAGCCAAACTCAGCACAAGTGTTCAGAAAAATCCACTAAGAATTTGTTACCAGGGTCTGAGATGAACCTGACTAGCCTGTAACTCCCAGATGGTTCTTCCTGCCATTTGTAAAGCTGGGCATAATATTTTCATTTTTTTCATTTTTAAGGGACATTTACAGATTGCCTCAATTTTTTTTTGGTCACAGATCAGCAGCAGCTTTACAATCACCTCAGCTGTGTGCTTCAACACTTTCAGATGAATCTTATCCGGGCCCAGGGATTTTACTACATCAGGATCCTTCAAGCAGCCCCTGGCCTGCAACAATTCCACTCTTGACTGCTCTTCTCCTTCCCAAGCTTGACTGGATTGTGCAGCGACCTGGTCTCAGACTTTTCCTATAGGCACTGTGGTGGGGAGGTGGTGAAGGCGTCAAGTACTTCAGCTTTATCTATGTCATCCATCACTGGGCTGTCTCCTCCCTTTCATCAGCAGTGTCACATTTCCTCTGAACTTTTTGCTCTGAACCTTTTTCTATGGGCAAACTGACAGAATTTCTTCTTGTTACTCCTCGTGTCACTAGGCAATTTTAACTCCAGCTGGGCTTTGGCCTTCCATTTTTCCTCTAAGTGAATAATGTTTCTCATGGCCATCCTTGCTTGCAATTTCTCGTGTGTTCTCTAGGTTAGCTAACATCAATTTAATACTCATTAAAAATCAATGGTTTCATGTGTTATTGTATTTCTTTTTTTGTTGCATTAGTTTTGTTCCGCCTGTGTTTCATCACAGTTTGCGTTCTCATGCCATGTTCAATAAAGTAACACTGGATTAACAAACATATTTATATTTGTAAAGACAGACAGGTGAAAACTCACTTATTAAAGCTGACCGAGTTAAGGATTTACACCAAGCCTGTGGGCTGCCAGCAAGCCAAACTTTTCCAGACAGTCAAAATGCTTGCATTTCTTCTCATCAGAAAAAAATTATTTGGAATATTTTGAGCAGTTACATTTAAGTCAAAACATATTAATTGTATCCTAGTGCTGTGACTCCCCTAAACTCCCTGTCCATAGGAGCCCACTGCTTGAAGTTGCACGTCCAACTGCCATCATTTATTTTTCATATGCACCTTAGAGATACAAGAACCACTATTCTAGATATTTTCACTTGATCCTGATTCCTGCATATGTCTCTCAGAGAGCAGTTTATTTAGGGGCTTACAAGATTTCTCTTGATCCTTTACCTAAAAAATAGCATCTGAAGAAGACACTTCCCCTAAAGATCCCTTCACCTGTAAATGTCAAAACTAGTTTCACTCTATCTTTCACTCTATCACATTGCTTTTAGATTTTCTTACTATATCAGATAAGCTGGATTGTTTTTCCAGTGAAATCTTGGCTTAAATGTTTCATTTTCTTATATTTTAGAAAGACGCATTTTCTATTTTAAAGCAACATATCATATATAGAAGTAAATCTTTGGCTATTTTAAAGTTTGGAGATTGAAATGGAAAGAAAATGCTTCAGTTACTCTGAGGTTTTTGTTCATTTATTTGGCTCTTAGATATAATATTTTTGACAACTAGATACACTTTTTTTGTCTCTTCCCTCCAGGTAAGGAACAAACTTAGGGAAGTATTTTCCACTCACAACTTAAAGCAGCTCTGCCACATAAAATCACAGACTCAGAATTGTTAATGTTGGAAATGTCTTCTAAGATCATTGAGCCCAACCATTAAATTTCATATATTTCTTATGTTTACATTTAATTTGTCAATAATTAGTATAGGAATAGGAAAAAAAATTTGACTTTCCCTATATATTTAAATAGAACCACCTAGGAAAAAGTGTTTTCTCTGTTGTGTCCTTCAGACTTTGGGCATTTTTCTCAAACTCCAGCAAAGTATGACATAGCTCCTATCCACTTCCCCAGGGAGGATGTAAGCCAGCACTTATGAAGTCCCTGATGATATCTGGAGGAATGAAAAGTTACAAGAAGGTCATGCTGAAATGCCAGAGGGCCAGTACCTAAAAGATGGCAAATGTAATGCAAGAACACATTTTTGGCTTATATTTATGTGTTTTTCTCCAACATTATAAATACCATTTAAAAACTCTTTTTTGTTTCACAGGCATGAGTAAATGTTATTTACATTCAATCTGTGGGGTTTTATAATATTTTTAAGGTCTTTCACCCACCTGGCTTTGAGATATTCGACAAGTTATTAAAAAAAGAGCTTAAATCTCATAGCCCTGTGGTAAAAAGAAAGAGGTGTAGACCAAAAATACTCCTTTCATGCTGACCTTATACTACAGAAATGATTTTATTTTTTAAAATTTTTCTTCCATACTCCTGTGATAGGTGCCAGAGTTGATGAATGGATGTTCATTACCAGTGTATGTCTCAGCAAAACTGAATCTCCTGTGATAGGTGCCAGAGTTGATGAATGGATGTTAATTACCAGTGTATGCCTCAGCAAAACTGAACGAACATCAATGTTAATGTGCCTTCACCTAAACTTTTAATATTGTTCCTCTGGAGGATCAAATTCAAATCGCTCCAGCCAGCAACCTCAGTACAAACAGGTTAATTTATGATTCAAATGTGTAACTCCACACAAATAGAGGTAGGTGCCAGAGTTGATGAATGGATGTTAATTACCAGTGTATGCCTCAGCAAAACTGAACGAACATCAATGTTAATGTGCCTTCACCTAAACTTTTAATATTGTTCCTCTGGAGGATCAAATTCAAATCGCTCCAGCCAGCAACCTCAGTACAAACAGGTTAATTTATGATTCAAATGTGTAACTCCACACAAATAGAGGTATATGCAATTCAGCAGTAGACTAGTGGTAAATTTATACTTGGGAGAAAGATACTCATTCCAGCTTTTCTTTAAAAAATAATTAAAAAAACAATTTTAAAAGCCCAAAAAAGAAAAAAGATGGAATAATTTTCTTTTATCTCTGTTTGTGAGAGGAAAATGCGGGATCACTGAGGACTACACCGGTAGATTAGAATTCCAGCCACAAATCACCCGAACTCCAACTTACCTGCTTTCTTTAATTTTAAGGGCTTTGGAATAAAGGCAAATTGTAAGACTTAATTCATTTGCTTAGCAGGACTCGGTGGGAATGGTGATGGGCTGCAACAGGAATGAAATGTTCTAGAAGAAAAATAAGAACACACTGACCCTGATTTTTCTCATATCACAAGTAGTTTACATAAGCACTGTTTCTTACTATGTCCATAGAACTTTACATTCCAGGTATTAAGGGCGTGGCAAGGTGGAAAGAAAAGCAACACAAAAAGGTTATGCTTTAGAAAAGAGACCATTGAGGTGTCAACCGGAAGCAGTTGAATACTGGGGTCAAGCTGAAAATGCAGTGTGGGAGCCTTTTGAGGAAAGCAGATTTATTATTATTACAATTTTCATATATTGCCAAAGGTACAGAGAAAATGAGGTCATAGGAGACAAGAAGCACAAAACTGCAATTTCTTTTATATCAAAATTACTCTCAAAGGCTTTCTTAAACAGGAACAGTAGATGATGTAGTTATTCATTGAGCATTGCTGTGGTATCCCAAGCAGGAAAAGACAACTAGCACATAACTGAAGAAGACATGTAGCCTTTCATATAGGTATTGTTCCCATGCATTTCAAAGTGTAATGGCACACTCCTCAGGAACACAGCCTAAGCTCAGTTAAACAGCTTAAACCATATCTTCAAAAAGAGATTCCTAAGGAGGGATATATGGTGAAGGTCTGTAAGTTCTCGTTCACCTGCTCCATACAAGTCATCAAATGTTTACTGTCTAATTCTTGTAACAAGGACTAGGAGTAGAAATAAAAATAACAGCCAAAGCTTGTAGAATAAACAGAAGATAATACTTTTTAGCTGCGATCATATCTAGGCTCTGGAACTTATAATTATTGCATATTGACTATTGCATGCCAAAAATATCAAAGAGAAATCATACCTGTTTGGATGAAGACTGCATAGAAGGTTGTTAAACAGAGAGCTGTGTATACAATCTTTAGCATCCCTAAGTGTCTTCTTCTTGGAAAGTGCTAGTAGAAAATGCTGGTAGAACTATACTTGTTTTCTTACAGTGAATCCCTAAACTTCCTTTAGCAGTCACTGTCAGAAACTGGTCAGATGAACCTTTACTCGCATCCCATACAGCTAGTTTATGCTAACTAGCCTTTCTCTTTGTGCTTTTATCCTGCCTTTTCTGTACTTTTGTTTAGGGGAGAATTTCTCAAGAGAAGGATGAAAGTAGGTGTCCATATCTCAGTGACTGCCAGCCAGTCATATAGCCTTTAGCACCTTAGAATTTTTCCCCTTAGTTTTTACTGATGAACAATTGTTATTGTTATTAGATCAAAGTTGCTATGGTTGCTGCTTGTGTAATTGAAATTGAAAATTTATTTTTAGTATTGCTTGTAAGTAAATGTAATGTCACAGATAGCAAAATTAGAACTAATATTTTTGTCTAATAGCAATATGGCCATTCAGCTTGTCATTATAACCATTGTCCATTTATTGACCCTTTCATTTTTGAAGATGAGTATCTGCTTTGCTGGAAGAGTGAATGATAACAAAGTCCACAATGGCCAACAATTCCTGTACAAAGAACCAAATACTTGTACTGAGCTGCTCAAAATCTTTCTGTCCATTGTTTTTAGTTGAAAGTACTTGAAATAGATTGTTGTAAAAATGTGCTTGAGTAAAGTTTGACAACTGCATCTTGTCTTCTTTAAAATACATCTGGCCTTGGAGAAGGAAGAAGACATGCAATTGATAAATGCAATAATTTTACAACTGTTTTTCAAAGAAATTTTTTTAATATTTCTATTTCCAACTTATTTTATCGCAACAAATTTTGTTTGAGAACATGATTTTTTAATATTTCAATGAGGCTTAGTCTCTCAAGTTATTTATGCATTTCTGGTTCTTAAAGATTCTTATTCAGCTACAGTCAACATTAGGGGAAAGTTCAGCAATTGATTTTGAACGCTGGTGCTAAAAACCCTTTTTAGAACATACTTAATCAACTTAATTTTAAATGTTTACAGCTCATAAAACTTGATATAACAAATTAAAAATCTTCTTTTTCTGAGCATTCGAGGGGAACTCACAGACATGTTTATAAAGGAACACTTGGAGGGGAAAAAAGGAGGGAGAGTTATTTTCTGTTATGCAATATAGCCTCTCTATGTCTTTAAAAACATCTGTGCTCCAATTTATCTCTAAATAATGCTTATTCAGTGTTTAGAAGATTTGTCCGAATTTTTGCACAGAATAAAATTCATATCTCCTAAATTTAGTCTACCAGTCAAGTCACTAAGTGACATCAACTCTCTGAATTATCTTGTAATTGTAAGTAAATCCTGAGTTCTGACTCAGTAATACTGCAATGCCTTTAAGCCCAGACTCTAGTACTCTCTTGTTTTGTGAGGTCAGGGGTTAGCAGTCTACAGTGTGTCCATGACTCCTTATTAAGCAGTAATATTCATGATTAGTTGATTGGTTCAGTCAAAATCAATCAATTTGGATTAAAAATATAAAATACAGGTGCCTGATAATTCTGAGGGATAACAGTGGTTTATAGGCCCAGTGTGTTTGGAAACTCTATGTGTGAGACTTTTTACACATATGTGTATGACTATACAAATATATGTCTATCTATGTGGATGTACATACATAGCAGATATAAATAATGACTGATGTCTGTGAAGAAACTGGAAAACTTAGTGTAAGTCAGAAAGATTATTATAAAGTTAGAAAAGATGATAGAGGTTTTTTTAAAAAAATATAAACCTGTCACATTTATGCAAAAATCTAGTTTCTAGGTTTCTATAACAAATCTATCATTGACAGTTTTACTTTTTATGTGATAAATCTGAGAATTTCTGACATTTTTGAGAATATTTGTTTCAACTTCTTTTGAGATTGTTGACACACTATTAACTGTGGTTTGCTTTTGGGATTACTTAGGGATATCTTCTGTTCCTCTTTAGAATAAGAAAGCCAAAGTATAGTCACTCTTCTACCAGGAATTTAAATCCCAGCTTCCCTAGTCTGAAGACACTGTTGTCTTTTGAGATCACTTTTAAAACAATGGCACCCTGAGGCAATGGGCCAGAAGCAATAGTGTCTGCAATTAGTGTCACATTCAATCCAGACCAGAAGTATAATGTGTTTTGTTTTTACAGAAACCTTATTGGCTATGTAACTCAATTTTATGATGGTGTTCTAAGAATTCCCCAGTCATAAACCCTGAAGAGGTCTGTATGCTCATTAAAGAATGGGTCTTATGGCATCTTAAGGAATTTGAACAGAAATTGAATTTATATTTAAAGTCATCTAGCAGAGAAATTTAGCCTTTTTAAACAGAGAAAATTTGGTGGTGAAATAAAGTAGCATTCCAGTGGAATAAAACAATGGCTCAAGAGATGTTAGTATATTAAGATGGCAGTACAAAGAGCAGGTCAATATCTATTATTGATAGATTATTTGAACTGCTATGAAAGCTAAACTTTTTCATCAGGGTCCGATTCTGTGGACACCTGTGAAAAAACTGGATTTCCCCGTATAGGATAAAGTCATTCTAAGCAGCAGATATCAAGTGCAGAAACAGCAAATTATACACTTCTAGAATGAAATTTTGGCCCTAGACAAGAGAGGGTAGAAATTACTTCAGTGGAGGCTACACTAACCCACGTGCTTCAAATACAAAGAAGGCTTTTACAATAATTGAGGCTGACCCTGCTTGTAGTGAAAGTCCAGTTCCTGTATCAAGCCTAAAAATCTACACCTGCTCAAATTATAGGCTTCACAGTCTGCTGACATTCTGCTAAGTAGTGGCTAATTGTTAATGACTACCACTAGTGATGGCATTTGCCTTAATGGACTTTCAACATGTTCATGTGGAGGTGCATCTGATTTAGCTACCACTTCTGAAACTCTCTTTGGGTCTATCTCTGCTTCTGTGAATGTCCTGGCCTCCCAAGCTCTCTGTCTGTTTCTGTCCTTCCAGTGCTCAGGTGCTCTGAGGCGAGGAGCGCCCTCCCTCCTCAAGAATCTACGTGACCCAAGGTGCAATACATGAAGTCAACTGGTATGCAAAGTTCAAGGAGGGCATGCTGTTCTGTATATGCCAAAGAGGATATTTGGGTTTGAGACTTCTTTTGCTTGCAGTTCACATTGTCAAGCTTTCTTGCATTTGTAGTTTTTGGTTGTGAATTTCACAGCCAAGTGCCAACTGATAAATAATACCTTTTATTATGACACATCGCCGAAGGACATTAACAGCATGGGAATTTAGTGCTGACAACCAAAAATTAGCAGTGGAGAGACAGCACACAACTTTTAAAACCTTTTTCCAGATGTATCTGACTCCTTAAATAATTTTATACTGTCACAGAGCAAAGTCAGACAGGTTAGGTCAAACAGTTTCAATGATGGATTAATTAACCTGTGTCATTATTTTGAGTGGAAATATGTTAATATGCACTCAACAATAGAGGGATCTTCCGTATCTGAGCTCCCAGCTCTGCCATGGTAACTGACTGTGATTCTAGTCCACGGTTTAAGAGACCTAATTGAGCTGGCACTGAAATGAAAACATAAAAAAAAAGAATAAAAATGTACATGGCATGTACTCAATTGAACACATGAACTGGAAAGCCCCATTTAAGTATTCAAAGGCAGCAATAAGTTCTCCCTGGAGCCTTCTCTTCTCCAGGCTGAACAACCCCAACGTTCTCAACCTATGCTCATAGGAGAGAAGCTTCAGCCCTTCGATAATTTTTGTGACCCTCCTCTGGACTTGCTCAAAGAGGTCCATGTGTTTTTTGTGCTGGAGACCCCAGAGCTGGATGCAGCACTCCAGGTGGGATCTCACCACAATG
This sequence comes from Acanthisitta chloris, assembly GCF_000695815.1. NCBI lineage: Eukaryota > Metazoa > Chordata > Aves > Passeriformes > Acanthisittidae > Acanthisitta > Acanthisitta chloris. The sequence goes on along the minus strand of NW_008679749.1, from coordinate 29,924 downwards.
AAGTAGAGGGGGACAATCGCCTCCCAGGACCTGCTGGTCATGCTGCTTATGCAGCTCAGGATATGGAACTGCAAGCACACATTGCCAGTTCATGCTCAGCCTCTCATTCACCAGCACCCACAAGACCTTCTCAGCAGGGCTGCTCTCAATCTATTCATCCCCCAGCCTGTATTGATACTGCAGGTTGCCCTAACCCAGGCGCAGCACCTTGCATTTGACCTCGTTGAATCTAATGAGGTTCCCATGGGTCCCATAGGCCCAGTTTTGAGCTTGTCCAGGTCCCTTGGGATGGCATCCTGTCCTTCAGGTGTGTCAACTGCACCACTCAGCTTGGTGTCATCTGCAAACTTGCTGAGGGTACACTCAATCTCTTTTGTCTGTGTTACTGATGAAGATTCTAAACAGTAAGAGTTTTCCAATACAGACCCCTGAGGGACACCACTTGTCACTGATGTCCATCTGGACATGGAGCCATTGACCAGCACCCCCTGGATGTGACCATCCAACCAATTCCTCATCCACCAAACTTTCCATCCATATCTCTCCAATTTAGAGAAAAGGGTGTTATGGGCACCATGTTAATGGCTTTATAGAAGTCCAAATAAAATGTTTTAAATTTAAATTGTGTAAAGAAAAAGAAAGAGAGGTAAGTGCCAAATAGATCTCCATAGTGATTACACGTCTTTTAGTTTCACATATTAGGAAACATTTTTATGGGGTTTTGTTTTAAATTATTTTTTTTAAATCAATGCTGCTGCTTCTTTCTAGGTGCTTAGACCACATTTTAATGTTCTTTAAAACCAGGAGTGAAAATGAAATAGCAGTACTCCTCTCTGACAAGTAATATATGAATTAATTCCTTCAGTATTTTTTAAGTTTCTTGTGGGTAGTCCCAAGAATATGTGCAAGAACTAGTTGCTACACAAATGCACTGTGAAATGAGCTGCATTTACTTGTCATCTACTATTTTACGATGCTCAGAAAACATTCCCATTTTGAGGAATCCATTGATTGTGCCCACTGTTGATAAAGTTGATGATAAAGTAAGCTTAGTTTCAGTTTTGCCATGTGTACATTAGCATAGATGTCCCTGGACTGGTACTGCTTCATAAAAAGGTCAGCTATATCTTTCTAGAGACTTAAAAAATGATGTCAACAGAGATTTTAAAGGCAAGTCACTACTGAAGTAAGAAATTAGTTTATTTGAAAAATTTTAATGACTTGCAGTCTTGGTTTTATTCCTATGGAAGGGTGTTGTTGCTTGTAATTTCCCACTGGAGACAAGAAAGGAATGAAAAAGATAGGGCTTACTTCAGTGATAATACAAGCAACTTAGGTTTATCTTTTTGGGGTTTTTTATTACAAGACCCAAGAGGAGCAAAAAAGTAGCCTCAAGGGAAAGGAAACAAGATGTCAGCTTGAAGGAAAGATGGTTAAATTATCTCATATAAAGTTTTTGTTAGACCTCAACTGCAAAGAAAACCCAACATGCTTTTGCATAAGCGGATTCTATTACAAATCATCTCTGTATATTTATTTATGTACATGTGGACCTGTCTCATGGTTTGTATCCATGGTCCTACCTCAACTGCAAAATTAGAAACACCCTTACTCTCTCAGCTAGTGTGAAATAACACTATCCTCAGTAAATGTCTTAATTTTTCTGTCCCTTTTCTGTTGCCTTCACTTAGCCATACTGTTCTTCTGCCTTAGCACCTTTTTGCACACTGAGAACAGTCTACAGTTCTGTGCTTGCAATCACTTTTTATTCCAGTTTTTCATTTTCTGTAAGCAAATCTAGCCAATCAATGAGCAAAACCAGAATAAAATAAATCCAGATCATCTGCATCTTTAGTTTCTCAAACACAGTCTAATCCATACAAAGTACCCTATAGAGGTGGTTGCTTTCAATGTGAAAAGCTAATCTGTTGGCCCACTGTAACGATTTGTCTGAAGCATGTTCAGCCTTGCCTCAAGAACATGTTTCTTCTCATTCCTAGTTACAGATATTTGTCCACCCTAGGTGAACCAAAAACTACCATGGAATGACGCTGTCCAGAGCAAAGAGGTTTGTTACTCTGTTTGTCTTCTGTTGGACCAAGCTTTATAATGTATCTTGGGGAGTCACAGGATAAGAGTTCATCCAGCACAAGTGCCTGCTCTGCCTCTAGAAAAACTTCTCACAGGCAGTTACAACATCCTAATGGACATCTTTTGGTCATCATATCTTCCAAGTCATGTGCACAGTACCTTAAGGATGCCTACAAGAAAGTTGGAGAGACGCTATTTACAAGACCATGTTGTGACAGGACAAGGGGGGATGGCTTCAAACTGAAAGAGAGTAGGTTTAGAATAGTTATTAGGAAGAAATTCTTTCCTGTGAGGGTGGTGAGGCATTGGAATAGGTTGACCAGAGAAGTTGTGGGTCCCCCTCATCCATGAAAGTGATGAAGGACAGGTTGATGGGGCTCTGAGCAACCTTGTCTCATGGAAAAGTGCCCCTGCTCATAGCAGGGGCGTTGGAACTAGATGATCTTCCAATCCAGGCTATTCTATGATTCTATGATAAATTGTTTCAGTCTGCCACCAAAGGCCTTTTGCAGGTCACTCTGAGACATACCTTAGACAATGGATTGCATTTAAGAAATCTGCTATTTGTGCGCTTTGCTGAAGAAATTCACCAAAGCAGTGCATAATCCACAATCAATGAACAAGGTAATTATTCAGGAGATGCTGCTTGCATTTCAATAACTGAATAGGACATTTTTCTGCTAGGCTTTCTCAATTGCTGAAGATTTTCTCTTTGTGCTGTAACAATCACATGTTAAATACTCATCCCAGCAGCATGAAGGCTGCTTGTTAATATTTCTGATCCTTCTCTTTTGTGTTTGTCCATTTGAACACCTCACTGTGTAGAGGTGGACATAGTTTCTCTTTGAACATCATAAAAGTTTATGCTCAGGCCACCCTCTAAACTATTGCCTTCAGGATCCGAATGAGTTTATGCCAGGGTAGCTAGGGTGGAAACATTTCAAATAATCTGTGTAAATTACTCTCAGAATGTCCAGAAATAAAGCTACCCACCTTTTTCTGTTCTCACGATTGCACAATGAGGTAAGTCAGCAACGGAGTCAGAAAAGGTCTATCTCACAAAGAAGAACAGCACATTAATCATGTTGACAGTGAGAGCTGTGCTTCATAGATAGCAGCTCTATGCATGCTGCCATCACAAGGGATAACTCATCATTTTAGGCATAGATCGCATCCTCGTCTAAGAAGGCAGCTGTTCATGGACTGGTATCCTGAGCCAGAATGTAATCCATAAACTTCTAGAAGATGATCGTCCAGGCCCAAAATGCATCCTTTGGAAGCAGAAGAGTTCTTTATCCAGGGACATTCTGATACTACTCTGTGAAGTGCTGTGTAACCATGGAGTTGGATCTTCCACAACCTTTTCAAAGATATGATAGTCATGTTTCTGAATCAACAGCAAAACAATTTATTCCACCTTTCTTTTACAGATATCTGCATTATCCTGAACTCATACCCAAAGTCTGTAATTACCCAGGCTTTATAAGGGCAGAAGTATGCTGCCATTTGCCAAGCACTGGCAAATGTATTTCTTGTCTCAGTTTGGGATTTTACAGACCCGTTGGTGTTTCAGGCCACACGGGGCACTTCTGTGGAGAAAGCAGCAGCTTTCCCTGTACAGGGCTGCAGAGAACCCGCAACTGTTTGGCTTTGTGCTAACGTGATGGGCTGATATTTAGAATGACTTACTGAATGTGATAAGGGATTCCAAAAGCATCAAGAAGACATGTTTCTGCTCCCACCCAGGTGATCTTGTGTAGCCTCCTTTATGCAGTCAAGTCCCATTTCCTCACTCACCTGAAAAGCAGATTGACATTTGCCTATCCATGAAGTAAATAAAGTCTCTTGCACACAAAGGTCTCAAAAATAAAGGATTCTCAGGGTTTTATTTTCCACTTTCCTGGAATAGGTATGTTGCCCTTCATTTCTAGCAAGATCTTAAAGAAATGAAAAACAACAGCCTGTGGATTTTGAGCAGCTGACTGTTCATGGGCTTCATCTCATCTGCAACTATCCTCATATCTCCACAGTGAGTATGTCCTTGCCCCACACAGGATATGAATTGTTATAGCTCACAGGCATATAACTATGATTCTCTAACTTGAGCAATTTACTCTACAGGCCATCAGCTTGGTTGGCCAAGCAGAAGGCTGTTACACTTTGTCCACTGAGATGGAGAGCTGTTCCCCACAGTATGCAGGGGATATGCTGCTTTCTGCTCAAGCCTCCTAAATCTTGCTAAGTGGAATATGTTCCATTTGTTCAAGAAGACAGAGAGCTCATCCACTTGCTATCAATGATTCTTTCATCCTGTTACCTCTATATAGATCAGGTGTCTCAGTAGATCCTGCAGCAGACCCATTTGTCTCAGAAGCAGCTCTACTGTTTACACTAAAAATATCCCCAACAAAATCCAGTCAAATATTTTTTAAAAAAGTCCTGCAGCAATTTTTTCAGTATAGAAAAATTGTAAGCAACTGATACCATCCTAGCCCCACTCCCCACCCTTAAGCAGTTGAAGGACTTCTATAATAACAATTACTCTTAGTTCCCTGTGTAATAAAACCAGATTTTCTCTCTGCACCACATGTAATATGCTGTGGATCTTCCTGCTCCTTCGTATTAAACTATGCCTCATTTTTTTTTTTCATCTGCTTTTTTTCCCGGTTCTTTTAAATGGTTTCTTTGGCGACCTCCTAAATAGTAATTTCACTGGGAACCATACCAATATATTTTTTTAATTTTGCCTACTGCTAATCTTATTCTTAATTTAGTTGTCATGCAGTTTGAGCTTCAGTAGTTAATGGAAGGTGGATTGTGTGAAGCGATGTACTTCTGACACTTGGCGAATACTTTGCACCTGGCTTCCTGCACTACTGCATGCACACAAAGGGTTAGGTGAACTCGAAACCACTTGATATGTCTGTGTTTAAACCCATGGTTAAGCTACTAAAGAAAAGTGACTTGAGGCTTCCAAGAACTAAATTGTAGGCACCTAAGCTCGCACATTAGAATATGTCAAAATGTGTAGTTTGTTTCTCACAAAATGTCAGTATAAATAAGTAATGTTTAGAAAATGTATAGCATGAGGATAAACAAAGATCCAAAGAAAAAAACCCAGCAATTTGGCAAAGGTTCAGACTTGAAGGAAAATAGTCAACGCTTCACATCAGCTGATTAATTCTGGTTCACAAAATCATAATTCAGATATTTTTGAAAAATGTATTAATCACAGTATTTTTTCCCCCAGAATTTATGTAGGAACATAATGAGAAACAAAACAAAACTAAAGAAGATTCCATTTTTCAGAGAACACCAAAAAGTTTCTGCAGGATTTGCCCCACTATAACTTGATTACATTTGAAGTTTCATTATATGTATCATAGACAACTTTTTAAATCTAGATTACATTTCTGAGCAATCTGCAAGGCAGTTAAGAGCAGCTAATAAAATGACCAGATGAATGAAACAAAAGATACTTTTGTTGCTCAAAGTATACATGTGTTAAAAATGAAGTTCCACCTCTTTGATGCATACTTCCAGTTATATAGAGCAATACCCCAAAAGATTTTGGGAAAGACCGTATCGTAACCTTGATTTTTTTATCTTGTTTTGTGGCTCAAAAACCAGCTATCAAGTATTAACGACTAATTTTGCCTCCATCTTTTTATTTATTAAAACATTCTGTATAGAGATTAAATTTGCTTGCTCCATATTTACAATGGCTTCAATTGCTAACAGACTAAAAGCTGCAAGAGTTCTATGAATTTAATTGATACATAACACAGTTTAGTCACAGATTTGTAAAAACAAAGAAGCCAAATGCTACGTCATACAATTAATTTCCAGCTACTGTTTCTGAAAGTCTCTGCAGTGCCCTTTCAGCAACTGCACATTCAAGAAGCTATTTCTCTTTCTTCAGCAATCAAGAGTATACCACTGCCACAAAGTTTTGCTCAGTGAGGGCAAAGCTGCTTTCTGCAAGGGTGTCAACAAATAAGTGCTGTTCTTCAAATGCTGACCTTTAAAAAGCACATTATTAAAACTAATACATAATCTTACAGAGACTGTAGAGCAAGAGGGAATGAGGCTTGTCTTTACTAAAAGAGATGCCATTGCACTTCACCCAAAGCTTCCGAACTTTGTGGAAGTGCCAATTTTTCATATTTAAAACCGTTCTGCACTAGCCTTGTTTGCCATGCCTGGGTGGGCGGATCTGCACTAAGGAGCAGGTTTTATCCCATTCCCAGATGAGCTGAGTAGCACAGCTGGTTGAAGACAGTTAATTGCTCTTCATGATGATTGGAATGTTGTTAAGGTTTTCTCAGAGGAAGAGAAAAGAACATGCATGTGGTTTGAAAGGTCATGGTGGAAACAAGATATAGCAGGCACAAGATAGTGTTATATTGACAAGTGTTTATCATAAGAAAACACACTTGGCATTAAAACCTGCTAGCTCTTCCAGTTGATTACAATGTAATATAGTTTCATAAATTAACACTATGATTATGCGTGCCTTTGTAAAATCACATTGGTTTTTTCTCTTCTGAAAAAGTTTGCCATTTCTGTGGTTTAAAAGCAAAGCAAATATGCTAGAAAGGTCTTAAAAACCCAACCAATTTGCTACCTTCATTAATTTGTTTCTGAAAGTGGATGCATTATATTTTCTGAATTATTTAATCTATACAGACATAGAAACCACATTCATGTTATGTTTATTTCTATTTTATAATACACAGTCATTGGTAAGTCTCACACTACTGATTTAGTCATAGATTATGTTTTATAAAAAGGACATGTTCAAACTCACTGAACTAACTTTGAGAGCTGTGCTGCATTCAATGCCCTCTCCAGTTTCCAGACACAGTGGTGTATCCAGTACCAGAACTGGAAAATAGCACTTGTGTGGTCTGTTGGATATGTGCAGATCAATGGAGCTCAACTCCAGAACAGATGCAGTACAAATGATTAATGGAATTGACAAGAAAGATATTGATATGATTATCCCATGTACAGTAAAAGGGTAACTTCTGTAAATAGGCAGGAGCTCTTTATTCCATTTGACTATCCCACACATTAAAAATGGCAGGTCATTCTATTCTTGCCAGATGTTTATGGTGAATCACATCTGCTTCTTCTCCAGGATACCACAGAATCCAGCAAAATAGCACACTCTGTTTTGTTCTTTCACTCTGTTGGCCAATAATTTCCACTGAACATGAAAAGAAAATTCAAGGTCATCCTTTCAAGCAAGCTTGCTCAATCATGCCTCTTTTAATTGCACTTGATTCTCTTTGTCTCCAGATACAAGTATTTACTGAGCAGCTTTATCTGCTTTGTCCTGAAGCTTTCCCTTAGGCTGGCCAGGTTTTCTTACTCAGCACTAACATTTCTAAGTTCTGTCATTCCTGTATTCCTGGAAGGTTGTATAGAAACAATTTTGAAGAATCTATACATTGTAGTATGAGCCAAAAAGAAACACCATTGTATACTACTTCCAATCTTTGCAGGCTATACTCTCTCATGGCTGTCACTACAAGGTTAAAAAACACCTGTTTACTGTGGCCACTTGTGGTGTTAACATTACTGAAAAATCAGGCCATCTGTAATCAGAGGATGAAAATTAGAAAGTGTTAGTGACCTTTAAGTCACCTTGATGGGAGAGGTGAATATCTGAAAAATATTGAAATGTCATCTTTCTGAGTCTTGTTTGAGACTTTCCCAGCTTTTTGGTTGGGGTTGGGACTTTTAATTAATTTTTTTTTTGAACAACTAACCTTTTTTCAAGGCAATGGTTGTATTTCAGGGATAGCATTTACAAAGAATTCACCTTCATTGCTGCCATATATTCCAAATGCACATTTCATTTGGATTTAGTGAAACTTTGCTTCAAAAGAAAAGACCTCCAAGTTCCTTTGCCATACAAGCATTTAAGGACTTGCAGGTGTTACGACTACAAATTCAGATGTTTTACTTTAGGAGAAAACCTACAGGAAAATTGCTGATGGTACATAACATAAAAAATCATAATGATAATAGTTCAAAGTGGGATGGAGTTCAAAATATGGTCATTTACATTAAAAAATACAGTGGTATATAACCTCTTATATAAATTATTAATTATGTCTGTTTAGCTGTTAAACTGAAAAATAAAGGTTGAGAGAAGACTAAGTGGCTCAACTCAAACTAATAGAAAACCACAGAAAGAATTTTTTTGCCAGCAAAACAGAGAAGAAATAATTTCTTGTAAGAAAAATGTTTAACAGCCTCAAAAACATTTGATTTTGTGACACTGCAACAACAACAAAGTAAGTGAAAATTCAGGATATGATTCATGGAAGTTTTCATGGATAACCTTCAGGTCTCTATATACACTGGCCTCCTCGTCCTGTCTTCTGAATTCACCTCAGATTAGGCAGGTACCATGTGGGCTTTTTTCAGCCAGTGTTTCAGAAAATCAGAATTTAATCTGGTTCGGGCCAGATTTGTCTTCCACACCTTTCCTTCACACCGTTAAGCTAAATTCATGTAACTCGGCCTTCAAGTCAAGAGTCTTTTTCCTTGTAGCTGTATGTTGAAGAAATTATGCTATTAGTTCTAAAAACACTGAGTTCAACGGGTCAAATTCATCTCAAGGGTGACTTTGACTTCAGTGAGAATGCCGCAGGGAGGCACTGGCTCAGTGTGTCTCCCATGTTTACTAATCACAGGAGCAGCAGCAGTCCTCTCCATTTGAGCAGTGCTGCACAAAACTTTCATTACAAAATAACAAAGCACAGCTAACTCAACTTTGAATTTAGTTATGGCTTCATTAAAATTTTGCAAAGTTTCTGACCGAGCATGAATTTTTATAGTGGATGCTTTATGGATTCAGCTGAGTTTCAGTGTGCATTTTAATCCTAGACTCACAGTGAAATACAAAGAAATGCAAATGGCAAACAAACTTCGATATAAATGCCAACAAGACAAATGCTTGAAATTTTTCAGTTCTAATGCTGCTAACACTGACCTCATCCCACATAACAGTGATTTTAAAGCAGATTCTGCTTTCTTTCCTCACTGGATGGAGAATGGAATGTTGGTTATCTAAGTGAAAATGCCTAGGTTAGGAATTTAGGTTCTTAGATAATTAAAAGTAAACCATTTTGGTGAATGCTAAGTGCACTAAAGCTAGGAATTAACTCCTGTCATGATGCCCTAATCATCAGTATCCCTTCCCTCTGTCTGGTATCTGCATTTTCAGATACTGTAAACTACACTGGAATTTCAGGCTACAGTACATTGTGCAGTCCTGATCCCCACATATACTCTGGTCACATCCAGATTTGGAGATAGACCTGCATACAGACTCTGCCTGTACACCTGTGCTTCCTTGGGATGTACGGAGAGCCACAAAGGCAGGAGTTCTGTGCTGATACCAGGAATCCTCACCTCAAGAAGTTTAGGAACTGAGATCAGGTCTATAATGTACAGTCCAGTGTTGCATCTTGCAATCAAGTAAAAACAAGCTCAATCTCCAGGAAGTAAAGGGCATCAAGGGACCTAACATCATGTTGTGTGGATCCTCCTACTGTGTATAGTACTACTCAAGGAGCATGAGGATGATGGGAGACAGCACTTGACATATCAGCAGACCCCAGCACACTCTGTACATCACATCACAAGGACACTGCCTTGCCTCTGAAAGATTGTCAGAGAGGTTATTTGACTCCACTAAGTGATTTCATCAGCTGACTCTTTTTTAGTAAACCAGTATAGAACCTACTTCATAAATACACACTACATATGTAAGATTATGTATTTGCACACATATAAATATCTCAAAAAATCCTTTTCAGATGAAACATATAAAGAATTATTTTAAATTTTATCAGATATCTTTAGTAATTCTGAGGTTCTGTCTGAAGACATTTGAACTTTACCAGAGAGTCCCTGACTTTCTGAATAAGTTTAATAATGTGCAGGAGCAAATCTTGCAACTAACACAGGACTACATGCACAAATTTTCTAACCTGCTACTCTTGGCCAAAACTAACAAGTAACCTCAACACAATATCAGGGACATCTCACAGTAATAAAAGACATTTTCCTTGAAATTATTGAAGTAGTCTGGAGCTGTACTGTATCTTTAGGATGGTTCTTCATTTCAACGTCATCTTGCTGCTCTCCAGGGATCCTGCATCCATCCTTTCCTTTTTTGCTGGGATGCGTGTATGTATGCAGTTCCCTTGGGAAGGATTCAATAGGAGGTTGCAGATGATGCTTGCTACAGGGAAGAGTGTCCTGTGGGACTTCTTCAGCACAGCACTTACTCTTCTTTCTGAAAGGAATAGGCATGGAGCTGGTTTCAGTTGGTTTAGTGCAATTCAATTGTGTTTGTATCTGCCGTGATCTTATTCTCTAGAGGCAAAACTAAAGCTAACTTCGACCCAAACGTTGTGCCTTATGCACTCTCTTTTCTCCACCATAAAGCAAAACCAGAGGCCTCAGGAGATGTGTATCAGTGAACTTTATATGCTGTGCATGCCCTTGGAAGGGACATGTGACTCTGGAGTGGACTGACTCAACCAAACCAGAAATGGCCTAAATGTTTGCTTTAAAGAAAATGTAGAGTCAATCACAGCAGCAGAGTATTTGAGAATACTTTAATGGTTGCCTAGCAAAAGGCTGTACTACTTGAGAAAAGGTGTGTAATCGATAGTGCAGCACCTGCATCATATTTTACATTCAGGAAGCCAATTCCAACACACCATTGGTGTGAAAATCCAGCAGATATTTGGCAGGGAACACTCATTCAAAACTGGAAATGATACTAAATAGCCAGCAGTTTCATTTCTTACTTTGGGTATTCTGAGAAAGACAGTAGGCATTAGAAATTGCTGTTTAGTTCAAGAGCTCGAACACGACTGGGCCCAAGAAGTGCCAGGACCCCCATAGGGTCTGGGGATGTTACTGGCTATTGAATGTTTGTGGAAGTTGCTCAGACACTATGACAATTGCATACAGCTACATAACTCATGTTTTGAGTTTGCTAAAGATCTTAAGCAAGTTGTTTCTGTTCACACAGCCAGCATGAGGGCATGTTTAAAACAGGGATGCATTTTATTTCTACTGCAGGTACGCATCCAACAAAATCGTGATGACAGCAAGGTGTCAGGATGTTCTTTTGTAATGATAAAGAGTCAATCCTCTTTGTAGTGAAATATTGCAAGTTGCACTGGCTGTGCTAACAGAACAGTATCTCAGGTGACGCACAGCTACCACTGAAGGCTCAGTCACTTGGAATCCCTTGTATATATGGATTTTGATTTCGTAATTTAAGAAAACAAACATTTAAAAATGGTCAGTTTTATGCAGGAATATGGTAGAGTCTGTACAATAGCATTCAACAAATCCACCTGCTAAATTCACGGGGGATTCCCAAAGTGGTTTTTCAGAGCAGGCTGCAGCAGTTACACCTTTGCTACTTCTCTGCTAGGACAGTAACAAAGTCACCATTCTTCTAACCTGATGGCACCATCCCCTGTCTGTGGTCCTACCTCATACCTTCCCCTTGAGAGCTGTTCCAGATCAATCCCAAAGATAGCAAATTTCAGCTACGCGTCCTGGGTACCTGATAGTCATTTATCATAGAATCAAGGAATCATTTAGGCTAGAAAAGACCTCTAAGATCATTGAGTACAACCATTAATCCAGCACCATGTGTTCACCACTAAACCATGTCGCCAAGTGCCACACGCACACACCTTCTGAATCCTTTCAAGGATGGTGATTCCCTGGGCAGCCTCTTCCAATGCCTGACCATTTAGCACAAATTATTTACCACATGTAGTAGATCTGACTCTAATCCTGCTTACACCAAAAACTATAGCTTTGCAGAATTACTTTGGACTTGTAAATACTGTATGTGTATTACAAATGAGGTGATTTGAGTTTGCTGTATTTTCTTCACTGAAGAAATACAACTGTAGCATTACAGTAGTGATGAGGTTTGAAGGAATTGGATGGTTTTCCCTTTTGCACTAATGCATGCTACAATATTATAATATCATAATATAGATGGCTCATGCTGTGGTTTCTGTAGACTGAGCCCACTGAGCTCATCACGTTCCTACTTCATGCCAGAAAACCGAGAGGCTTTTAGGACTCAGAGGCAGTCCTGTACTCCTACCTAAGAAAAATGTGACTTCTTAGGGAGTCAAGAATAACTCATAGGCCACAGTTCTTACACCAAATTGACTAATATAAATACATAACAATGCAAAGAAAATCTTGGATTTTCTCCCAGCCAGACTGCAAGAATAACAACCTCATAAATGTTTATTTGCATCTAAACAAAGCCACTGTTCAAAGCTGATATTTTAAACCAATTTCCAGAACCTCTGGTTTATAGCTAATTTTCAACTCTTTCAATAATTGCTCTCCTTTTGAGTAAAGCACTTTGATTCAAGTATTCCTTGACTCAGTAAAAATCTGATGTATATGTTACAATTAATGGTACAATTGTCAGAGCATATCTCCAGAGTTCATGGCCAACAACAATCATGATACGAATCAGTGACAAAGAAGAGTATATGTAGTACACAGGGAGCCCTGGAAACACAAAATCCTTAAATCACATACTCGATAGCCAAAAACCTCAGCATATTGGCAACTATGGTACTGGAATTTCCATTGAACTCAACCGTGAATTTGTAGCGCTATGTGTGTAAATGCAGACTTTGGGTTGAAATGCTTAACATTTATCAAGTCAGTGAAAAGACCATAGGGAGGTAATTAAGAGTGGTTTTAACCACGTATTTCTTCTTGTTATACAGTAGATGTAACTGTTAATTTCTGTGAAAATTAACTAGTTGAAAAATAAAAACTATTTGAATAGCTGTGCCATCCATGAAAAAGGAGACGGTTCTGCTTCAGCCAGAATTGTGAGCAGAGAGCAATCTACAAACCAGAATCAAAGCATGTCAGTTTCAAGTGCATCTTTGTACAGCTTCAGAGATTTCAGCTCAAAACAGAAATAGGATAAAACCCTTTAAAAACCTGTCTCAGGAAGGTGATGGAAGAGAGGAGAGACATGCAACAGGCTAGACACAATGCTAATCCTCTCTTAGATTCTGAAAGTCACAGGTCTTCCTAAAGTAGAACTTCAATCTAAATTATTTAAACCCACTTGCCAGTGAAGTTTTGCTAGATTTATATGGATGAGCAAAAATAGCCCCCACGTGCTTATGCCCAGTTCAAGTGAGAAATGGAGAAATGAACCATATGTCTGAGCACATAAAGAATTGCGCAAAGATGCTCAGCAACACAACTGTCACAGTTGTCCCCAGCATCCTGGAGAGCAGTTACATTTTACTGCATCTTACCTTGCACCTCAATAATGTAGGTCAGGTTCTCTAGTGTTCAAAGAAATCACCAGAACATGACTGACTGGTGTTTTATCACATTTTATTTCCTCTTTATTTAGAGGGACTGTCATTACAGAAGTGAAAATAGCAATATAAGCCTTAAAAAAATAAACATAAAAATAAAAATTAAAAACATCAGTGGAAGGAATGGAAAGCCTTGATAATTGCAATGTGAACTTTCTCTATATGAATCCCTTTCCTCCTCAAATTTTGTGAAAACAGCCTTATGGTAACACAAGAGTGGTATATATTTAACATGCACTAGAAAATCAGGAGGTAAAATAGACCTGTTTGTTTCAATCAAACACTTTAAATTGCACCAGGCTGTGGTAGCATACACTTGCATGTATACACCTGACACACAGGCATATCAGCATATTCCTTTATTTAAGCACTTAAGCAAAATGTGTCTTTTAAGCATGTGTACATGAGATGAGTGTAGTTTACAGGAGTTTAAAATTTCTCCCAGCATCCCAGGAACAGTCAGATAATGCACTGTGTCCAAAAGCAGCATTTATTGTAATGAATATGGCCAATGAGGGTGGCTGTGCTATAAAGACCATTCAGACAAACACGGTCAAGGCATCTACTCACCAGCAAGGGATGGACACAACCACCTCCAGGCTGTTTTCCACCCTGTATTGGAAACCATGGTGAACCTATTGGAGCTCAGCAATTCTTATCCCCTAGCACATACAGTAGGTTTTGACCAAGCTTTAAACAGATTGCTGCATTTTCTGAAGTCCATGGGACTGATTGCTGGTCTTTGCCTGAAGGTTGTGAATGTGGCAGACCAGAAGAGCCATTGCTACTCATTCCTACTCTTGCTGGTGGGCTTACTGCCAAGCCTCAAAGACCCTTTCTGTTTTTTGCTCCAAGTTTCTGAGCTCCTGTGACTTTTCTGCAGTGACATTGCCACAGTGAGAGGCATGGAGGAAAGCCCTCATCTCCTTTGCTTGTGCTGCAGGCTGCTATGTTTAGGGCAAGGAAGTGGGTTTCAGACATTTCAGCTCAATGGCATTGGGCTCCAAAGGAGTTTTCCACCTCCTGGGCAGATGTTCCAGCCACTGAACTGTAATATGAGAAACAGGGATTGTGTTCTTCCCTTATCTAAAAATAAAGCTTACTGAGGGCACTCTGAATTGCTCCTCAAAGGCAAAGCTCCAGCAAAAAAAGCACAGTGTAGCTGATTTGAGGTACATGATGAGGGTGTATGCCTACCTATAGGCAGCCTAATCTGAACACTGCAAAAGGTGTTGCAGTGCCTATCGATATAGGGGCCTGCCTACAGTCACACTTGACACACTAGTCAGACTGATGTGGCCTGGGGAGGAATGCTAACTTGGTTAACATGAATGGCTAGTCAAGGCAGCACACTCCCCATTCCTACCACCCAGCCCCAATGCAGTTCGTGTTTTATATTCAGTGCATTAGACCATGAAGCAGAACAACAAAAATAACCTCATGCCAGTTGGGTATGTCACCTTCTTAGGCCAATAAAACCCCATTATTGTTAGTGTAGGCTTTCACATTAATGATTGGGCTTACAGGGTTTATGCTAGTGCTGCCGCCTACAATATTTTGATGAAGATTTACTTGATGCTTCTACAACTGTACTATATATTCTGCTAACACACATTTCCACTTGAAGACATTAAAAATACATATATGTCCCACACAGAGAGTGGGTCAGTAAACAAGTTTCAAAAGCTTGTTTCTTCTTCTTAAGGCCAGGTCTGTGAGTGACCTTCTTGCACTTCAGTTCCATGGAGACCATATGCTGCAGCTCCTGCTTTAGATCAAACCTGAAGACGAGGAGAGCTAGGCTTACCTGTTCTGTGAATAGAAAATACTTCTATCCACTCTAATTACTCTTGGTCAGAAAATATCCCTTGCACTTTTCCATTTTTACTTGTCTTTTCTTACCACATAAAGGGCTCATTTTCCCTCTCCAGTAACCTGTATCACTGAAAAAAAAAGTGTATTTGCTACAGGGCACTAGGAAATATATTCCCAGATTACGAAAACTTCATTTTTGTTTGCTTGGAATAAAAGCACAGGAACAAATACAGCTAGATTCAAATGAAAAGCATTGCTACAAAGCAGAAAGCACGTATAGT
>NW_008679749.1:0-14285 GCF_000695815.1 Acanthisitta chloris | reverse complement strand
AGGAGGTCTGATGGGATTGCTCTAGGCAATAGCCTCAACTAACTTCATTCCTGGGAACTTTTATCTTAACAGGGCTACAGTCCTCATATGTAATGCTTACATAGTGAAGTTTGGCTTTCAGTGCTGCTAACTCTTGGTAGAAAGGAATGAGATTTAAAATCACACGTGGTAAAGTCATGGTGTGATGTGTTTCCTTCAGAAATTGTCTTTTTAAGGAAAATATAAAACCCCAGAAAATATATTAGATGTCCATTGTATCAGATAACATTATTTGGACTGTTCTAGTCATTGATTTTTCACCAAACTGGAAGTCTCTCGTACCATTCAGTTCCAGAAGGGAGAAGATAAATAGCTGCTGCTGCTGCTTCTATGCAGCTGGCCTGGAGACTGCAGGAGCCTGGAGGAAACTGCTGGGTCTATGAACTGTGGGAAATATTCAGTTCATGAGGTGGTTTTGTTTCCAGGCAAGGGATTTCAGGGATTTGCTTAAAAAGATATGAATAAAAAAAGAATGGCATGGACTAGGAGAAACTCTAACAAGCATGCCTTTTTGGCCTAATGACATGCTGTGTGGAGGAAACTCCTCATCTCCTTCTCTCTACATTTTAGCTAGCACTATGTAAGCCTCCCCTCTTCAGCCTTTGTGGTATAATCATGCCCATGTACACGGAGGTTTTTTGTCTGCCTGTAAGATGAGACAATTTTAAACTTTTACATAAGAGCTACTGCTCCAGAAAATAACTTCCATTCTCAGTGGCTGTGTCATACGCTTTCTTTTGTTTACTACAGGCATATAACAACAGAAAGCTTGGCAGGTGTTCTCATACTAAAAGCATGACCATTTGTGGTATTTTGGTACATCTGTAGTGATGAAACTCATATTGGTTATAATTTTATTCCCTTAGCTCAAACTTTCTTAAAAATAGGAACAAGGGTTTAGGAAAATATCAGAGGTGAAATCTCAGAGCTGATACTAGTCTAATGAGGTGGCAGTAACATATATCTTTTAGTTATCTAAGGAAAACAGAAGAATAAATTTTGACCCAATGTTTTCCAACATGAAATGTCTACAAACAGTATTAATTTAAGTTAGTCAAATATTTTATTTCCCAAAATAGTGTCTTGAGTGGTAACTGTAAAATTAATTGCAAACATCTCATCTGCTGTAAGTGCTACAATTACTCCATTCACTAAGATTTTTTTATAGTACCCCTGTCCCATTACTGCTCTATTGCACTTCTATAAACTTGATTTGGAAAATAAAGCAGAAAATTTACTGCAGAAAAATATTAAGATAGCTAATTTAAGAAACAGAACAGCTTTTCATTAGCAGTCACATGACTGGTATTCATGACTTACTGGTAATTATATCAGAGATAATACATTGCAGTTAGAAAATTTTCTAATTGGCTTTAATAAAAAAATAGACAAAGCAGATGAAAAGAACTGAGAAGAATGCTCTTGGTATCACAAGGTAAAATGAACAAGAGTCATCCAACTATCTGCTCAGTTATCTTTATTGTCTCCAATTGTAAGAACCCAGATCAATTAAAAGTGCCCCGAGTTTGAGTACCTATTACTCACATCTAACAGTACATTTTACTGCCTCATGCTCTGCCAGTGCAGGTGCACAAAAAACTGGGAGGAAACATGGCAAGGACAGCTGACCCAAACTGGCCAAAGGGATATTCCATACCAAAGAATGTCATGACCAGTATATTAATTGAAAGGAATTTGCTGTGAGCCACCAATTGCTCCTGGGTGTGGACTGGGCATCTCTCAGTGAGTGGTGAGGAATTTTATTGTGCATCACTTGTTTCTCCTGGGTTTTATTTCTTCCTCTCTCCTTTTCATTGCAACTATTATTATTATTATTATGTTTTATTTCAATTATCAAACATTTTGTAACTTGCAGGCTTTACCCTTTCTCTGAGTCTTGTCTCTATTCCATGGGGTAGGGATGGGGTGCAGTGGCAGGGTGAGTGAATAAGTAGATGTGTGGTGCTCAATTACTTGGCTGGGGTCAAACCACGACAACAAGCAACAGTTGCAGTCACTTTAAATCTCGTGGTCAGTATCTTGTGTTTGGAGCACCCATGCAGGCATTAAGAGTATTGAGACCCTGAGCAGGCCAGAGGTTTGTAATGTATCTGCTTAGTTTGCTTCTTATAGAAAGCTCCCCAAAGCAATTTTTTCTTAAAATAACAGCTAAGATCACTATATTTAATGACAGAAAGCTCCAAATGGCAAGGTGTAAACAGAACAAAGCAGAAAGATTTCTGCACAATTCTTCCCCTGGCCAACAGTGTCCTTTCTTCTGGCTCTCTTTGCAAAGTTGAGTATGTGCCAGTGGCCCGTGTGCAACCTGTCTCCTCCCTGTGTTTTCTGGAGCCCTCCTATGGCTCTCTACTTCTGCACCCTGGTGGCTCTGCCACCCTCTACCTCTCCAAGAAGGCTCATTTCCTTCCCATTCCTCCCCAAGCTCCAGGTAAACCATCCGACCACTTCTTCTGAGAGGACTACAACATGAATTTAAATAGATGAGATAGCTGTGGTTACACACAGCCACACCACTCATTTCACTTAATTTAAATTCATCTTTCCAAACCTGCAGGAGGAAGGCACCAGGCTGTACAGAAGGCTTGTGGGTAGTGGGGTAGTTGAAACCCTCCCACTGAAACTGTGTGGATATGTGAAAGAGAAAGCACTGGGAAGGAGAGCACAGAAGAAGTAAAACAGTCATGTTTAGGACTCCACAATAAAAGAGGTGGAATTCCCACACTCTGATATCTCTGTTAGTATGGTTTCTATTTCAATTCAGTGTGGATATGGCAGACAGGATAGCACTGCCTGCACTGCATGCTCCCAGCTTGCAGGCTGTCTTCCTTATGAGAAGTGACCATGTCAGGTGGATGTTTCTGAGAAGCTTGGGAGCTCACTCCTGTCCTTGGTACAAAACTGTGTTACAGCTGCAGCAAGGAGCTGCCAGCCTGTGGCTCCAGCAGAGAGGATGCTGGCAGCAGCAGGAGCAGACAGGCAGGTCATGGGAATGAAGGTAGAAAAGCTTCCTATAGAGCAAAGAGGCTGTTGGGAAGGTTGCTGCACCTCTGAAAAAAGACACTGTCTTTCATTCAAAGGCATTCAGCTAGCTTTGAGTTAAGAGCTGCCAAAGTGCCAAAAATTGCCTTCTGGTCTTTAAAGCATTCTAAGGCATCTTACATTTCTGCCTAAAGACTTTCTTATCTGCAAAAACGCCTTCTGCACCCGTTTGCAAGAAAAGTGCCTGAAACCTTGTGGATCAGTTTCTTCCAGGCAGCTCTGACTGTCATGCTGGTAAGTCAATTTAAGAGTCTTTATATTAAAACCTTAAGCTCAGGGCCTATCTCTGCAGCATCTTCTGTTACTATTCCTCTATTAATGACAGTTTTCCTCTATGTCTTGGAGATGTTTCAATCAGCTTGACCATTAAACAGTTCTCAGGAATGTCCCATAAAATTGGCTGTATTTCACTTTTGGGACTTGCAGTTATGTTGACCTTTATTTGTAGCAAACAAAGGGGCCAAGAGGTGAAATGGCCTCACAGGAAAGCTGGGGGAGTCGGGAGATCCTGCTTTCAGGTACAACCTTGCACTTCATTAATATTTGTTCTCCAAATCAGCTGGATGGGAAAACTTTGCCTGCAAAATTCTTCTCCCCCTAATTAATTCCTCTCCCAGTAAATGTTACTAGGGATTTACTTCAGTTGTGGTTGTAGAGGAGAGTGATTCTATTTGGTTTTGCGCTTCCTCACAGACTTTAATAACAATGCAGTCCTTCAAACTCCCCAAGCCTGTCTTCCAAGCCTTTCTGTGGGTCACCTTGTACTTCTCCCACTGTCATATGAGAGACAGAATTAAGAGTAATTAGTAGTAGATCCAGATACTGGGCTTAGCAACCATAATGAATAGAGCTTTTAACCTACTTGGTCACTTCACATATCCTCGTTCCCCTGCCTCACACCTCTTCTAGCCCTTGAGTTACATCCTGGCAAGGAGGTCTCATCTGCTCTGGGAAATCCTGTTGATTCCTGATGCACTGCTGCTCCCAGATACCCTTCTGGACCATCACTGGTGTAGGTCCCTAAGCATCTCCTGGTATTCGTCTCTGTGCATCTCTCTGACTACCAGCACCATTCCCCCAGTCAGGATGCTCACCAGCTTCCTTGCTGATCCTCTTTCCAAGACCACTTTTTTTGTTTCGAAGTCCTACTGGTTTGTCCTCCTTTTCTTTATGGGCATCTCAAACCCAGGGTTTTCCTAATCTAGTTTATATGTAGAAGCATAATCATTATCCTAATTGTCCACCCTGTTACCTCTTTGGTAACCAGAAGGCTTAGGGCATTTCACTGCTATTTAATCCAAGTGTTAGGAAAATTTAGAACCAACCTGTATTGGCTGCAGCTAGCAAGCAGCAGACTTCAGCTTGAAACTTCAGATGGGCAATTTTGGACTTCCGCTGAAACACACATACACCCAATTATCTGGTACCTATTACCCTTCACAGTTTCAGGTATTTTTCACCTATGACACCCACATATATTTCCCCTTTTCAGTGAGACTTTCTCCAGCATGAATCAGGTTTGTGCAGTTAGTCCTTCCATGTCACAAGACAGTGAAAGGACTCTGCTCCCTAACCAGGACCATCTCCCACACTTCTGCTAAACTTCTATTTCTTTAAAATACATTTTAAAGCATTATGCATGCTGCATTCCATTTCCTCTTTTCTTCCCATTTAATTTGCTAGTTCAAAATAGATTGCTATAAAATTATACTACTTGTATGTTTTGTAATGAGCTCTTCTCAGGTAATGAAAAGTAGGGGTAAGCTCTGTCAAGTGAGTCATAAGATAATGCCAGGCAATTCTCTGCCTGAACACAATTGCTCAATCCAGGTGCAGATACAGATCAAACTACTACACAGATTTCTTTCCCAAATAGCTGTGAAAAGAGACATTTAGATTTCATTTCTGACCCTCCCAGGTTCTTACCTCTATTAGAAAAAGACTGTTAATCAGATGCCTCTTCAGTAGACCTGGAGGGGTACTTAAGCAATTTATTGTGCTTTTTAGGGAAAGGATGTACTTTAGAGGCTTGCAATTTTTAAAAAGGGTCATTTAAGATTTGAAATAAATCTAAGTATTATTTAGGGTGGTGATAATTCTCTTGAATTTCATCTGAATGCAATCACCTCTTTACTGAGTGCTGAATGTCCAGGCTGTAACCTGGTAAACAGGTAATTACATACCTAACTGCATGGACACAAAAAACCCTAAAAAATTAATAAAGGCATTTTTTTATTATATAAAGCACCTGTAAGAATGGCTAGTTCTTCCATTTACTTTTAAATTCCTGGATAATACTACTTCACCTTTGCTTGCTCTCTTTGATTTCAGATTTCAAGATTGGTTGCATACCATGTTGTTTGAATCCTGTCACAAGAGAGGACAGGGAGAGTTGTTAGCTAGCAAAGCTACATAGCCTGAAACATCCCTTGTAGTATACCTAACCACAAAACAATGGGATGCAAATTTGCATACATTTTCATATATTTGAATAAATAAGTGGTTAAACTATTATAAACAGATTTTAGTTTAAATTGCATTGCAACAGAACAACAGTTTATAATTATTCTTTTCTTATTTCAAGTTTTCTTCATTAGCCATAGCCTAGAATAGTTTTAAAATAGTAAGGAATAACTCTTAAAAGAAAAAAGGCAGCAACGATTATCCATATTGTTCATTCATATCTCACAGTGGGTTCTTTGCATATTCTTATCTAAGCATGAATTTTGCTTTTGTGAATAAACACATGCTTGTGGCTACAATGTAAAAAATCCACCCAACAGCTGAATGCAGACATGGAATTTCTCCCCAGTATCCCTGTTCCATAGTGAGGTAAAATTAAAATATAGGTAGGACTGGAGAAAATTTTTCTGTCTGGTTTTAAACTTCTTATCTTCAGCCTCATGACCCTAGAGTTTGGGTTCATCCAGCCCTGGTACAACCAGAGTGACATTTTGGGGGACAGTCTGGTACTTGGCATCTTTGACCCATTATTTGATCAATTCTCTAGTGTTTTTTCTTGAGGTTCAAATTTTCAAAGCTCTTGTTTAAAATCAAACAGTAATTAATTGGTGTAGACTTTCTAAGCAGACAAACCTCAAATATTACTGCAATGTGCCTTTCTTATCCCAGCATACTAACTTACAAATTATTTTTTTTTAAGAAAAGTATCCCAAGGCATTTTCACTTTGCACCAAAATTTCATTGCTATTTTTTCAGGCATGAGAGTCATTGGAACTGGAGAGTTCTTGATTGCTCCATATCTGTCACATGGGATCTCTTTATACACCTTTTTTTCTGTGTAGAACTCATGGCCCTTCCTTTGAGCAAACCTCATGCCTTTTGAAAATCTGTGCATTGAATAGCACAGAGTTGGTTATTATATCATGCCAAAGTGATAGCCTCCATTTGGGATTTTCCTGCAGAAAAATAAAAGAAAAATCCCTATGTAGACATATTAAACTATTCCATTTATTAAGTGATTAATTCAGTGATGAGACTGAACACAACTTGCACAATTGTCTTCTTTGAATCTTTGAAGACAAGATTCTGCAGAGCAACTATGTCAGAGTAATCATGATTGCTTCAGCCGTGTAATGCGCCAATTGTTCTACTTCATAGCAGTAGGCTTGAACACATCTGAATTTACATTAAAACCTCAGGAGACAGAAACAATCTTCACTGAATCCAATGGTACTTTTTCCATTGATTTGTTTTGTTTAACCGCTGCATTAAAACCATATTTGGGCCACAGCAGCACTTAATAACAGCTCAGATCCTGTAAAACATATTGACTTTATCTATATTACCAGGCAGGGAGTCCTGGAGTCTGAAGAAGCTTCTATCTGTGTTAAACACCAGCAAGACTACCCTTGGGGTTGGCCTAAGACCAAGACAAAGCTCATTTCTGTATAGAAGCTTACAGTGATCCCTTAGGGCACTTCTAAGAGTATCCTTCCACAATGTGGATGAGCCCAGAATGCTACAGAGAAGAGTTTTAGGTAACAGACTTTTGCTGTGGCAGCCATAATGAAGAAAAATATATGAAATACAGCTTCATCAATTCCAGTACTTTATATACCTTTGTGTAATTTTGTTGAAAATGTGATGTTCCTAATTAATGAAGGTGGGGTTTCTTAGAGATGGTTCTTCTATATCCTGAAAACATTTACATAGCATATAATTATTAATATAGATTTTCATATGGAGAGCATCCTCCTTAATGTTTTGGTTGTGAGGGCCTTAACAGGCACATAAATTTGAAAAACAATGTCTCCCAAACGAAAATGTTTGAGGTCTATCATCCCAACCATTAGTTCCAGGAAACACAACCCACCAGACAACTCAAAGTACTTTTGGGAATAACATATGGAACTGCTCCAAGTCTGTACACATCAGGCCACAATGAAGAAAATGCCTTGAAGAAAATGTGGCCATTAAACCAATACTATGTCCCTTCAATGACTTGAAAAGATACCAACATTTGAGACGTATTTCTGTTTATTATGAGACCACTTAAACTTTTGTCATTGTGAAGGAATTAGAACGTGTGGGATCAGAGTACTCCTGAAGGACATTGGTGTTTGTAAGAACCAAGTCCTTAATGTCAAAATTTTGTGTAAGTGTGAAAGCTGTAAGCAGGTAAAAAATTCAGTCACATGATATACATGACACATATACCAATATATTTTCTAAGGCAATTTCCATTCTGATGTCTTCTTTCGCAGACTGTGTTATTAATAATGGAAATGGAAAATACATACTTAGAATTAGATCTTACACAGATGAAGATACAAAGTTAATTGTGAGGTGCAATGCATGCACCTGACTAACAGGAAAGAGATATCTGCATGCCAAGGGATGCAAGGATTCCTGCTTAGTTCAGGAAGCCTGGAGAAACAGACTGCAGTATCATCTGGGACCCTACTGTAAGCACCAGTACTCACCATCTTTAAAGCTAGGGGGAAAATCTGCTTTCCTTTCGGTACATAAAGAAATAAAATACCACAGCTTAATATTCATTTCCACTGAAAAATAGGTGCAAAGCCTTGCATTCAGATGATGTGGAGAAAGACTGTGGCACAGAATCTTCTGCCATAAAAATTCATACCGACTCTTTTTGCCATGACTGGCAGTCATAGACAAAGAGGCATCGCCCAGCAAAGACTGTGCAAAAAATTATTCCACCTGCTTTTTAAAAGCACAAAGAGCCTGAAAACTGACATGACAAACTTTTCATTTTGGTTTTGCTCTTTTTACTGTGAGAAACTAACTATATATATATGTATAAATTTAAATAGAATAAAATTATAAGTTAGTTTTTGTTCTTGTTGTCAGCTAATTTGTTCTCCTACATTTAAATATCTGATCTTCCCTGCCTGCCATATCATACCAATAGGGAGCTTCAGGATATATTGTAATTCCAGCATGTTTCTTTCATGACAGAATTTCAGATTTACTTTTTCTGGCATTTCTAGAGGTGCTTACACAATTGCATGTATATGAACATGTGCACTTGCACTCAGTCATGTCTATGACTTTAAAACATCCAAGACAGAACATTTGAAGCTGGTCTTCCTAATTTCCTCTCTTACACTTGCAACTGTTATATCCTTGCTGTGTCTGGATTACAACTCCTAAAGCTCTGCCCCCGTATCATATTTTGATGGTTCTTCCTCTTGGAGCACTGGATCATGAATGTCAAGCCTGTGATGCATCCAGCCAGAGAGCTCCAAAACAACCAAAGTTTGGGGTGGAGGACGTTCATCATTCTTTCTGCAACCACAGTTAGGCATGTGAAGAGTGAATGCAGCCAGAAGCAAGACATTTCCCTCTCTAGCAACTCCATCAAAAAACCTGACATACCTGCAGATGACAGAATGGAAAAGGTCCAAGGTGTCTGAATCAGTCTCCTGGTTTATTGAAACTTCTACCATGAATACTATTTATCACTTCCATCATTCCAGGAAAAAGCCCTACAACATGTTATAAACTACTTAGAAGGTGTTTCACGAGCTTTTAAGCCACCTGTCATAGGGGCAGCAACCTCTGAGGAGGAGGCCAACAGACAGATAGGAGCAGAAATCTTGTCAGCTGTCTGACTTTAATCCACTGATGCCTTAGAG
Source organism: Acanthisitta chloris (assembly GCF_000695815.1). NCBI lineage: Eukaryota > Metazoa > Chordata > Aves > Passeriformes > Acanthisittidae > Acanthisitta > Acanthisitta chloris. The sequence goes on along the minus strand of NW_008679749.1, from coordinate 5,061 downwards.
TCAAAACCCTAACATATAATTTTCCTTGCAAACAAACATTCAATATACAGTCAGCTCTCCATTATCCCTGGCAGATTATCCAGTTTGCTGATAAATGATGCCACAATTGCAGAGGCATCCATGCTGGCTCTGTGCAGACTAGCCCAGGTCTTGCAGAGCTTATTAGCTTAAGCTCTGCATAAATACTTCTGTGCTGCTTCCAAAGCCAGCACTTGGGTGCCTGCACATTGTGTTGCTGGATCCAGCCTGTCGAGGCATGCAATGAGGATACATCCAAGTGTCTCCACGGGAAGCCAGCTCGTGTCCAGCAAGGCGTCAGAGTTTGCCAGCCCTACATTAACACCAACTCACACAGGGGTTAAAACGACAGATAGTTTTCTGTAACTCACCCTTTTCCTGCTTGTTCCCATTAATTCATTAGCATAGTTATTGTGAGTTCAGCCTTAGGCCACAAGAAAGCTCCCAGAAGACTTTAGCCTTAGCCAGGGAATGCACTGAGCAACATCTAATTAACCCCAACCAAAAGCAGGTCCTGGGGACTGTGGTGAGGAGGGAGAGCCAGGATCATGTTGCCAAGTAACCGTGGGAAGAGAGTCCTGGAGCCAGTTCAGCGCCTTGCTCCCTTGCATTACTGTATTTCAAGCAGAGCCCCAGAACTCCCTCTTTAGGAAATTTTAAATACAAACAAATTCAGTGTTCATAGTGTCCTCATCAACTGGAGTCATTGATCAGATTTAAGCAGATCCTGGTTTGTCGCATTTGCAGGGAGATATGCACTGGAACATGACTGAACATAATAAATTATAAAATGCTTGGGTATAATTCAGGATGGGAAATATTACAGAAACACAGCCCACTGTCATTTTCAATCCCCGTGCTGTTTCAGGTTTTGCTCTGTTTGCTGAGATACCCCAAAAGCATGTTAATTATTGCACAGATGTGGGATTTTTTTCCACCAAATTATATTGACATTATCAGGTCAATTTATTTATTCACCCAAATGGCTGCCAGCTGCAGTGAGATTTGTGTTTTTATTACTCACCTATGCCAGAGTCAGACTGGTGACTAAGGGGTGAAAGGTTCCACAGCAGATTACTGATCCCTTGAGCCAGTCAGTCCTTTAGATCAAGCACTTTCTAATGCTTCTTTTTCACCACATAATCAACTTAGTTTTCAAGGTGACACAGTTGCAATCTAAAAAAAAAAAAAAAAAGAAGAGAAACAAAATTAAGTCGATATTCATAACTACAGTAACCCTTTTGTCTAACACAGCAAGTTTCATTTCTGGGATCATATCTCTCCCTCATTTCTAAAATGCAACCAGGTAAATGAAAATGAGGAGGAATATATGCAAGCTTCATTCAATTTAAAGATGTATATATACGCATAAATGTATCTGTATATACACATAAATGTGTCTGTATATACACACATACAATTCCCCACATACTTTGTCAGCGCAAATATTAGGATTTTCAGGAAAATTTTTGTTAAATTATTTATGTTAACTTCATGGGGAAAAAGGTATTCTCCCAAAACTGAGAAAATAAAACAAACTTATTTGTTCCGGGGTGGTCTCACCAAATCAAAATGCTTTGATTTATCGAGCAGAAATGTTTGGTTTGTATCACACTGATGTCAAGTTGCATCTGCTCACCACCTAGTGGGAGTCCCACTGGAGCTGTGATGCAGATGCTACCTAGCTCCACGATTTCTCATGGACTTCCTGGGCTGGCAGTGATGCTCTGTGTCTTCCCCTATGGGCAAGTCATGTAGGAAACTATGAGTCACATGGTTTGCAAAGCTGATGATAAATGCACTACAGCCAATTAGCCCTTCCTGTAATGCAGGGTGAAATAAGACAAGCAGAGTAGCATTGGAAATTGAGGAGTTCTGTGTCAGCTGAACATCAAACATTTCAGCTCGATTCAGTGCACTGAAATGAAATATTTCAACCTGGGACTGCAGAAATAATTAATTTAAATTAAAATACTACTGAAAATATTGCATTATGTACAAGCTGATTGTTTCAACTTTCTGATTCACAATAAATTCAGATATTTTGTCTGCAGAGGAGAAAAATAGGTTAGAAACTCATGGGGGTTTTTTTTAGCTATATCAAATAATCTATTTCCTACTCAGATATGACAAGAACACTCCTGATTAGAAGATTGTATTAAACAAATTATTGCTCCATATATGTGAATTCTGATTTTTAACCTACCATAAGACATTTCTTCCTGCCATATTCCCTCACACTCCCCATGTAGCAAGCAACAGAACTGCAGGCAGGACAGAAGACAAGGACATACCGACCTCCTCTCACACACAGCTTGATATCCAGAGGGAAACTTGGCAGAACATAAAGCTTACATGCATAGAGCCAACATATCTGCATTTCCTTATGCGTAATAACCAAAAGAACCTTGTGGTCAACTGAAGCTCATACGAATTCAGAGATATATCCTGTACAGCCAGAAGGATAGAGCTGCAAGTTTAACACCGAAACCAAGGCTGCAAAGCCAACATGAATGTATCATCCTCACATGCACTGGAGAGTTAACATCACAAGATATTTTGTGCAAGAAAGGGGAGGTTGGTTCTTTAGGGGGCATTATGATGTCAAATCAAAATTATGACAAAGACTTTGCAAATGTGTGATGAGATGTAGTAGCAAAATAGAAGTACAATTTTGATTAGAAGTAAGGAATTTGGAGAGGCCTAATAGTAATTTGGGAGCAATACAAGACACAAAATGACACAGAGAAGAATTTGGGGTAGAGATCACTGGCACACCCAGTGTAAACTTTTTTAAGAATTTCCCTGCAGGTCAGCTGGGGTCTGATGCCACAGGGAGCATATGGCCTTGGGCAACAAATATGTGTCATTTTCCAGCTTCACTCTTTTTGCATTTCCCAAATCCTCACTAAGCAGTGCAATTCCACAAGTACTTCATGGTCGAGGAGGGATCAGGAAAGAAATCTAATTACTCTTAAGAAGACTCCTCTTCATAAAAAATTCTCCGGCTGTTGAGGTGGATAATATGGCCCTAATTACTTAAATAAGTCACTGGTGTATAATTTAAAATTGAGACCTAGATAAAACTGACTGTTTTGACTGTTTACTATTGAAGGAAATGTGGCTAAGAGTGGCACACACTTTCCAGTTTGCCTACGGCAGTAAAAACCCCTCAAGCCAGCCCTGTCAGGAGTGGTACTGACGTGCATTAATGGTGCAGGTACCAGTAGATAATATAATGCAATTAACAGATCTCATCAGTAGTCCTTAAGAGAGTGCACCACATTGCAAAATTTCAATATGCATCTCATAATTGGTGCAACATCCATTCAGCCCACAATACCAGCTATTCTGATTTAATCTTATACAGTCTGTTCTAGTTTATACAGCACCATAATTTTCTAAAGATTGCAAACTGAGGCCTGGCTGACCTCCTCCCCTGACACGTGCAACACCCACAGTGAAGTTACTGGTCTCACGTAACTAAGTCTTATGGCCAAAAGCTCTGGAGGGGAAAGATAATTGTACTCCCTCTGTTGGTGGAAAAGGAAAAATGATACTAAAAACATCCTAATCCACAAAGTCTACTTTGTCTGTAAAATTTTTGCAGAAAAACTTTCTATAAAGTGGATTTGGGGAGATACAGGAATAACAAAAGGGAGCTGTAAAAAGGAAATGGAATTCTTATCATATATGTAATAAAGAAATTATTTCAAGTACTACCAAATTTTGAAAATTGTTTTTGCCTTTCTTTCTGTGAAAGTCTTGCTGTGAGAGCTAATACTTTCTGGAGGATTCTGCTATGTCAGAAGGAAGACTGGTGAAAAAAAAGGAAAATGCAGCCTTATTAAAGCTGCATCATTAGAGAACTCACTAAACTACTTGCAATCATCTACCAGTAGTCCTGGATAACTGGAGAAGTTCTGGCTGACTGGAAATAAGCAAACGTGACACCCATCTAGAAGAAGGGTCAGAAGGAGGATCCAGGGAACTACAGTCCTGTAAGCCAAACTCCAGTTCCAGGCAAAGTCATGGAGGAGAGCATCCTGAGTGCCATCACATGGCACATGCAGGGCAAACAGGGGTTCAAGTCCAGTCAACACAGATTTATGAAAGGAAGGTCCTGCTTGACCAACTCAATCTCCTTCTATGACAAAGTGACTCACTTAGTGGATGAAGGGAAGGCTGTGGACATTGTCTATCTGGACTTCAGCAAGGCATTTGACACTGTCTCCCACAGCATACTTCTAGAAAAGCTAGCTGCTCATGGCTTGGATGAATGGACTCCTCAATGGGTAAAAAACTGTCTGCATGGCTGGTCCCAGAGGGTTGTGGTGTTCCCAAAGGCTCAGTATTTGGGCCAGTCCTATTTAGCATCTTTATTGATGACGTGGATGTGGGGACTGAGTGCACCCCTAGTAAATTTGCAGATGACACTAAGCTGGGTGGGAGTGTCAATCTGCCTGAGGGTAGAAAAGCTCTGCAGAAAGACCTGGACTGACTGGATCAATGGGCTGAGGACAACTGCATGAGGTTCAATTAGGCAAAGTGCTGAGTCCTGTACTTGGGACGACAATAATCCCATGCAGCACTACAGGCTGGGAGAAGAGTGGCTTGAGTGTTGTTCATCAGAAAGGGCCTTGGGAGTGCTGATGGACAGCCAACTCAATATGAACCAACAGTGTGCCCAGGTGGCCAAGAAGGCCAATGGCATATTGGCCTGTATCAAGAATACTGGGGCCAGCAGGACTAGGGAAGTGATCATCCCTCTGTACGCAGCATTGGTGAGGCCACACCTTGAGTACTGTGTTCAGTTTTGGGCCACTCAATTTAAAAAGGACATTGAGGTGCTAGAGCGAAGGGCAACAAGGCTCATAAAAGGTTTGGAAAATATGTTGTATGAGGAACAGCTGAGGGAATTGGGTTTGTTTAGCGTTGAGAAGAGGCGGCTTAGGGGTGACCTCGTTGCTTTCTACAACTACCTGACGGGGGTTGTAGAGAGGTGGGTGGTAGAGAGTGGTCCCTTCTGCCATGCCTGCAGTG
>NW_008679748.1:25089-37085 GCF_000695815.1 Acanthisitta chloris | reverse complement strand
AGGGGATCTGGGGCTGCCCCGTCCCCTGGCAGCGGGGCCAGCCTGTCCCTGTCCCCTCTGGGCCGGGGCTGTGTGTGCTCGTGCCGGGGGGAACGGAACGGGCTCTGTGCTGGGGGGGCTCTGCTTCCCACCACGGTGTGATTTGGGATGCGCTGGGCTTGAGGTCGCCTGCAGGAGTGAACTCCACACCTTGCGTGGGGTCTCCCCTTGCAGGGCACCCCCCGAACATCTTGGGGCGATCACGCCTCCCCCAGCAGTTCTGAGCCCTGTGTTGCTGTGCTCACCGCGCGGAGGGTTTGGTAGTGCTGCCGAACCAGCCTTTTATCCTGGGATTTTGCTGCTGCTGTGCCTTTTCATTCATTGTCCTCGCAGCTCGAGGCCCCCAGCCCTTGCTCTCTCCAGTAAATGTTTTTTTTTCTTTTCCCTTCTTCACTCTCTGACTTTAAACTGCCCAGTCCCCAAAGGCTTCCCGCTGGACTGATTTATTGGCTGTCTCGACCATTTCGTTGGGGTGTGTTTGAGGGATATATTGCTCCGGGGCGAGTGTGTGACACATCAGAGGTGGTGCCACAGGTGACTGTAAGGTCAGTGCCTCCCGTCTCGCTCTCCGGAAGCACGGGATAAAGCAGGAGGTGGCAGGGCAGGCTCCTGGCCAGTGGCTTTTAGGAAGGTTAGTTTTTTGGAGTAGTCTTTGTGGCGTGCTGTTATTTGAAGTTTCTAAATGACGTAGCGCTGTCATGCCCAGGCTTTCCATCTCTGCCTCGTGGGGAGGCTTGTTTTCTGTGAAGGAGGGTGGGAGAGTTTGTGAGAATGCTGTTTTAAGAGATTAAATTCTTGGCATTGTTTAAAAGTAGGAAGGAACTAAAGCTGTGGAGGGGGGGGAAATCCTTCTGGAAATCCCTGTTGCTCTGTAGGATCAGGCTTTGTCCCCTCCCTTTGCTCAGTGGGAGCAACAGTGCTTTAGGAAGGAGACAAACTCCCTGTAAAGACAGGGAAGGTGTAATCTTGCAGACCAACCCTTTAAACCTCCTCTGGAAAATGTGCCCTGGGGAGGAGGATGATGTGCAGCCTCTTTGAGGAGCAGGAGATACAGGTGTGGGGAGGAAGGGGGGGAACATGCCACCCATTTCCTGGGGAAAGAGAACTGGATTTGTCTGTGTAGGAAGTACTTTATTATTCTCAGAGCCTGCAAAGGTGGGGGTGCTCTGGGGGCACAAAGCAAGGGATTTGGGAGTATCCAAGGACAGGAGCGAATGGACAATCCACCTCTTTGTAGCTGGGGAGCGCAGTGGGATGGGAACAAAAGGGAATGGAGATACACTTCTGCTCTTGGGAGAACCTGCTGCTGGAGACACATATCCTGCAGCCTCATAGTGTTAGGAGGAGCAGAGAAATGTGTTGTTTCTTGTTAACTGACAGAACTTGGGGGAGAAATCAGGGAAAAGTGTTTAATTTCTTCCTTATCTTTTCCCTGTTTGTCTGCAAACTGAGTTTATAGATGTCTCCTGCTTGCTGAGAGGTTGTGTTGTCATTCTGGCTTGTGATGGAGTGTACACTGAAATGTGTATATTGCAAACATATGGTTTCTCTTTTTAATTTTCCCATCCCCCTTCCCCCTTTACTCCTCTCAAACCTTTGCTGTGTCTCTGCCAGAGTCCTGGATGGAGATGTGACGCAAGTTTCCCTGCACGTATATGATTTGTGGGACAAAATGTCACTGTGTTAACTGAGCTGGACTGCCTTGCCTCCTGCTTCACGTCTCCTGTAAACCTCAAGGGGGTTTTGGTGGTTTTTTTTGGGTTTTTTTTTTTTTTTTTTTTGAGCTCTCTTTATGAATGTAGAGCTGTAAAGGTCTTTCATCATGGAACAAAGAAATGTCCTGATGTGGAAAGAGATGAACCTTTCACCGGTGCTTTTAAAGGATTTAACTTGTTTCCTGATGAAAAAAACCATTACTCTTAAAATTTAGAGTAAATTTTGAGATTACCAGCTCAGGCTATTTTTCTGCATCAGAATGAAGGAAAACCATTCCATCATTCATTCCTTAATTTGTACTGGTTTTGCCTGAGAATAGCTATATGTGGCTTTTTTTGGATGTGGATGGTTCCATACCATTTTGGTGCAGGAATCAAAAGTGCAAGTTTCCTACCTGCAAAGAGAACTTCTGCTGTAAATCTGCCCTCCTGATTCTGGCTAATGCTTTAAAAAAAAGGATTACTCAGCACTGGGAATGACTCATGCCGTTATAAAGGTATGGATTAATATCTGTGTTTCTTGTGCTTGGTTAGTGGTAATAACTGCTGAGTAGCCTCCTTTGCCTCAAATAACTTCTGGTACACGGAATCAAGGAAGCTTGATGAGAATGAGAATATGACTTCATGTTAAAAAATAATGAAATGAAGGTGGGACAGAGGAGGCAATTTATAAAGCATTTCAGTGAAACGTACCCCCAAAGTAGCAATGGTCTTTGCAGGTGCAACTCCCCTGGAGACACCGGAGTTTTCATCTGAAAAGCAGAATGTAGCCCGTGCTGTGCTGGTGGTTGTGAAGGTGTTTGGTCTTCTGAGCGTGGATTGCATGTCAGTCCCTGCAGTCTTCTTTTTGAAGCCTGAAAAAATTCCGACCTCATGCTGCTTGTGCTGATCAGATACTCGCACACACGGGTTCCTCCGGATCTCACAATTCCTGTTGGAAATGCTGGTAGCAGTAGTGAAGTTGGTTGGAACTGGGTCATTCTCATTTTGCTACTTTTTTGGAGAGATGAGAGCTGCGCTGGCTGTGGCTGTTTGATTTAGGAGCATCCCTTCTGCTGCGAGCAGCCTGTGCCAGAAACAGGAGATAAATTAGTGGTGGGAGTGCTCCCATGCTCTATTCCTGTGCCCTTTCTCCCCTGACAGATTCCTTTGCAGGCTGCATGAACAGATGTGGTGGGAGTTTCTTATCCCCTCAGAAATCAGGCTTAAATTGGAAATTGAAGTCACCATTTACGGAATGATTAGGTTTGTTAATGACTGCAGTTCGTGGAGCTTTGGAGTTGGTCTCTGCCTGTGAACACGTTGATCTTTTGGAGTTGAATATTTAGATTTCTATCCACGTTCCCAAGCTCTACATGAGAGCATATGTCGCCTGTGTGGGAGAAGTTCTTTTGCAGGTACAGAGGAACTTCTTAGAATTAAGACTTCTGCTCCCCCAGATCTTACCAAAGTGACTGTGGTCACCCATCTGGTGCTTGTGTGGTTGTCTCATGTCCTGGGAAAGCACTGCCATTGAGAAAGAGCAGCTGTAAGTGCTCACCGGGTTCAATGGGAGTCTTTGGGTGTAAAATCCAGGCTGGATTGGGAGGCTCTTGTCCAGTGATTGCTTTTTAGGTTTCTTTTTTGGAGCGTGGTGTTGATTGCTACTTGTGGTGCCTATGTGCTAGCTGCAGCCGGTTTCACACGCTGAACTATTTAAAACCCATTCAAGAAAAATGTTACACTGTGTAAAATAGAACTGCCTGGGATGTAAATGGAGTGTTTAGGCTTCAGTCTTGGTGCCATATGTTTTGTTTTAGCATTTCCTAGCGGATTCCCACTCTTCCCCCCCCAGCTTAGCTGAGCAGAATTGATTCCTACACTGTATTCCCAGTATTCAGGCTGGTTAACTCCTTTGAAGGCTTGCTTTGTGTGCTCATTTTTCCACTTCAAGTTGGTAGAAAAGCCTTTGTTGTTTTATATTATGTTAAAGTTTATATAAAATTAGCTTTGGGCAAATATAGCTATGTTTAAAAATGTGAGTGGTCATTTGTAGTCTTTGCTGTGCTTGGGCACTGAAGTGGGAGAGGCTCAGCAGCAGTTTCTCAGCGGCTTGGATGTAGACAGGTATATCTTGTGTGTTCCTGCGTGTGACAACAGCCAGGTTCCTACTGCATCCAGGCTGCCTTTCCTTTGGATATTTGGCACATCTCATTTCTTTAAGACCTTAGATACCATCGCCCTACTAGATCAGAGCTGAATTGAGTTACTTTTCACCTCTCGGGAGGTGAAAGCAAAAGGTGTTTAGTTGTGCTTGTCTGTTTAGTGCTTCTGTTGTTTGTGCCCTGATAGGAAGGAGATAAAATCCACAAGGCACCAGAGTGAGGATTTACAAAGCCGAACAGTGGTGACAGAGGCTGGCTGGGAAGAATACATTCTTGTTTGCCATGCCTGCTGGTTTGAGGGGAGAACAGAGGCAGATCCTGCTGCTTTCAGCTGTTCTGGGGTGTTAAGGAAAAAAAACGTGTGGGGTGTTCCGTGTGGAAGCAGTTCACACTTCCCTGTGACTGATTTCTATGTAGTAGTTGCTGTAGTACTGATTAATATTTAACACTTTCATTTCTCTAGAATGCCATTTCAGTAGCTTCAATTTAATGCAAATATCTTCGCCAGTGCTGGGAAATTTGGCTGTGCTGTGCTCCTGAGCACACCTGAGGGGTGTATGTGCTGGCTGACAAATGCATACCTGGGAGGCTTCTTCCTTCTGCAGCTGATGAAGTCTTGAAGGGAATCAGCTCTTCCCCAGAATGTCTGTTTAAACTTGGCAGCATCTCTCTCTTTCTGCATGCTAGCAGCTTGCCCACCAAACCAGTGTCTAGAGATGTAATCTTCTAATAAAAGTTGGAGCTCTTTAAAATGATGGCAATAACACTGGGGCTTGTTGCTAATTGTGTTAGTGGGTTGTGAAAAAGCTGCATCTTGATCAAATCTTCTTGGAAGATTTCCCCTAAAATTCACGATATCCATTGTAAATCTCTGCAGCAGTAAATTTAGCTGTGGGCATGCTAATGGAGCACTTGTAAACTCAGTGTTATTAAACTTTGTTAATAGGGAGAGACAGACTCAAGAGCTTTGTGGGTGTAGAAGAATAGCTGTTGGAGCAGTGGAATTTGGCTTTGCAAAATCTTTGGAGTATCAGGATGCTGGGACTTTCCAGATGAATTGAGCCTATTACCCTGCATTCCCTTTGGAATCAAACAACTGAGATGCAGATATGAAGAACTTGGCTCTCAAAGTTGCTGCAGTTTCCTGTGACTTCACCTAAGGGAGTTCAGCCTTGACATTTCTAAAAAACACGTGAAACTCTCTCTCTTCCTGGCAGCCACACGGGAAAGGCCAGGAGACAGAGATAGGTCTCTGGCTGACAGACAGTCCAGGCTCCGTATCAGAAGGTCATTGCTCTTGGTGTGTGAGAAGAGATGAGGTACCTCTGGAGTGCCTAATATTGCACATGCTAATGAAGGGAGCCAGACAAGAACACAATCAGGCTTGTTGGACTTGAGTAAAACAAGATCGCTGTAACAAATGGTGTAACTGCAGCTAAATGACAGCAGGGGCACAGGCATCTGACTGGGTCCATGGTGTAGCTTCAGCATTCCTCTTGTGCAGGAATACAAATGGAGATTGACCTTAGTGTGGGATTCTGTCAACTCTAAGTTTGATCCCTTAGGTTGTCTGAGAGTGTTGTTTGCCTTGAGACACTGCTCATGCATGGAGTTCTCGTGTTGATCATCACAACCTGCACATTCCTTGGTTTTAACCAGATCATGTAGTTCTGTCACCTAGAACAAGCAGGTAGGGATTTGTGGTGTTCCAAATCCTAAAAGGAAGTCTAGTATTCATTTTCAGCCCTACTCAGTAGCTATAATGTCCATCAACCTTTTTTTCCCCTCAAGTCCTTTCTCTCACCATTCCCCAAAGTTCTTAAAGATATCTTTTTTTTCCCCCCTCTTTTTCTTTCTCCCTGATGTGCATCACTACACACAGATTTTTTGTTTAACACAGATTTTCTTGCAATTGAGAGAAATTCCATCCTGGATAAAAAACTTGGTTATGTATCAACCTCCACCCAACTAGAGTCTTAAGTGCCTTGTGAAGACTTCTGAGACCTCTTTGGTAGAGAGTAAATTCAGAGCACTGATTCACTTTCTCACCAAATTAGCCAAATCTTCCTTCCACCTTCCATCCACTGAAGTTTGATACAGCTTGTACTGTGTTCTTGTGAAACAACACTTTTAAACTCTTGCAACTCAGACAAAATGCATTTTTGAGGGAATATGGAAAAGCTTTTCTGAATGAGGTTTCAATTTCTTGCCAGATTTCAGTTTTTTGCTCCATCCAGTTTGTCTTAAGAGTTTGGGGCGGGGCAGAGAAAAAATTTTTGGTTTGTATCATTTCACTGTTTGATGCTAAACTGGCTTTATAGCATTCTCCCCAATGGATATTTCCTTTGGGCAGGAAATGAGCCTATGTAAATTGATTCTGGAAAGAAAAGGTACAAGCAGCTGTTCAAGAATAGTGTGAGTTGGAACATTTCAGTGATCATCTCTTAATGTAGTAAATTCTCCTTGGGTTTTGCCAAAAATTTACTGGTTTATAGTCATGAATGGTAATTCAAGCACAAACTTTACTCTTTTTACTGCCAGCACCTTGCTATTAATGCAGCTGTGTGGGAGGATGCTGTTTCCTTTCCATCCATCCACAGAATTGTGAGGTAAAACTGCAGTGTGAAATTTTGACCTTGAGTACCCGTCTCACTTCTGGTGAGATCTGACTGAGCAGATTGTCCTGTGGTATCCTTTCCTTGCCTGTTCTGTGGAAGAATTGAAGTTGTCTTTGGACTTAGAGCAGACTTAATTGACAAATTTTGCAGTTTGTTAGAGGGGAGGGTGTTGTCTAGTAGGAAAATGTTCTGAAAGACTTACTGTGAACATGGAATTGTATTGATGTGCTTGTGGTCAGGGTGTGAGATTATTACATCTTGTGGTAATTCAACATATGTTTTGTAAAACTCATGTTTTCCTAAACATTGGTTGAAAGCTCCATAGTTACTGTTGGACAGGTTGTACATTTTCAGCTTCAGTTTGGTCTGAGTTAGGCTCTTGCTCATTTTCAGTCTTCAGGGGATTGTAAGTCCATTTTCTTAGGTTCCAGGGTGCGTTCCAGCTCTTCTGAAAAGGAAGCTTTGAAAACAGTGTGGAGAGTAGTGGAAAATGATGGTGTTTGAAAAGTGAGAGCAAGTTAATGGCTGTGAGATGAGAGCACTTAGAGTATTTTTCTTGAGAAAATTAGCTGCCTGTGCTCTGAGCTGGTACCTGTTGAGGTAAGTGGGGCAGCTGAAACAGCAGTTGGGAATTTCAGGCCATCTCCAGCTTTAGGCAGGCAACACAATATGAGGTTATCTTGATGTCTTAAAAACTTGTAAATTAAAGACAACGCTTCTTCTCACGGAGTAAACACCTTTCCTGCAAAATCCCCAGGGATGGATTTCATTATGTCAATTTTCAGAACAAAAATGGAAAGCTACTGTCAGTTAGTTTGCTGAGACAGAGTTAGAAAGGACTCCCAGGGTCATGGAGTTCAGTTCCCTGCTCTAGCTGCTGCCAAATTGTATAATCCCTATACCGAATTAATGAATGCTTGTGCTGGGAATGGCACATGGGGGAATTACCGGCGCACGTTCTATTAAACACTCAAACCTCCCTGTGACCCTGTCATTGCTGCACGAAACAGCTGCTTAATGGATTCCCTGTGACAGTGGGGACTGACAGTGCCTTCTCTTGCCTTAGCTCGGCGGTGTCTGATGCTGCTCTGCATTCAGGCTGTGTCTTCAAGGACACCTTCCCATGGGAGGCATGGGTGAGCTGCAGCTTGGTGTTAATGCTGCCTGCAGTTCCTAAAGGTGCTGGCTACAAATGTTCCTTGAAATCTGCCAGTGGAAATGGAGTCCTTTGGAAACTTGATGTGTTGTATGTCTTCACCTCTTAGGCCACTTCTTTGTGAACCTTTCTGTCTCTCACTGTGTAAGGTAATCATAAAATCATAGGATCATTAAGGTTGGAAAAGACCTCTAAAATCATCGAGGCCAGTTGTTCACCCAGCACTGCCATGTTCTCCACTAAACCATGTCCCCAAATGCCACATCTACATGTTTTTTGAACACTTCCAGGGATGGTCATTCCACCACTGCCCTGGCCAGCCTTTTCCAATGCCTGACCACCTTCGGCAAAGAAAGTTTTTCCTAATATCTCATCTAAACCTCTCCTTGTGCAGCTTGAGGCCATTTCCTCTTGTTCTGTTATTTGTTACCTGGGAGAAGAGAATGACTTTCACCTTCTTTCAGGTAGTCGTACAGAGTGATAAGGTCTCCCCTAAGGATCACCAAGCAAGTTGAAAGGTAAAGCTTTAAGTTCTGTCCTTTCAACTAAAGGAAAAATTGTCATTGAGGATGCCAAATGCTGTGTAATAAATAACTTGGTATTAACAGCTAACGAATACCTTGGTATTGACTTCCAGCAAACTGTACTTCACTGGAAAAAGCGTCTTGAGCATGAACTCCTTTCCTGTTGAACGACTCACTAATGCAAATCGTATTGGAACAGCTGAGAGGCTGATGGACTGCCAGCCTGAGCACAGTTACTTGTCCAGATCCTAAGTCTCAGGATAGTTCTCATTACTCTTGGTTAAAGAATGTAATTTTTAACCAGTGGGCTAATCTTGTGTGCTGAACAGTCTAATAGATACAGAAAATATTTACTAGATCAAGCTATTCCCTGAAAAGAAAGGATAATAGCCTTTGAGAGAGGACATATCTGATACTTAAAAGCTTATTTACCTAAAATAACCACTGCAGTACCGAACATCTGCACTGTATGCAGACAGATTGTCCTGTAAAGTGGAATCCTGGCCAAATAAAATATCCTCTGCAGCTAACAATTGCATTTGAGACAGAGTTCAGAGATAAAGGTTGGGAGGGAAGAAGGGGGAATGCTGGCTTGGCTGCTCTACCAGTGCTGTGTTTTGAGGCTTGGTAATACCTGATGACAGCCAGCATGATATTTGCATTGCTGCGTATACCATAAAGGCAACTGACATTGATTAAAAGGGAAGGATGAACCTTCTCCACTAAAATTGCTGCGTTTGGAAATGAGAAGTTTGAGCCTGCTTTCCATCGTGTAGAATTAACACAGCATAGCTGCAGTGCCCTTTAAATTAGCCAGAGATGTTGGCACAAAATAAATTAAATATAATTGGTTTCAAACTGAAAATCTAATTTAGGCATGCTAATAGCATCTTAAGTAAATGTGGCAGGTCACGCAGGACTTGTGTAACTGCCCCTTGGCGCTTACTGTAGTTACTGCCATGGGGAAAATGGTCTCAGAGGTGTTTCCCAAGTCACCTGGGCACCTTGAGCAGCTGGAGGGTGTTTGCTTAAGAGAATGATGGGGATGTATGCTACTCTGAACTAATTTGGCATACCCTAGAGGCTGCAGGGGGTTAGGCATATGGCCAGCAGCACCCTCTGGCACCCTCTACCATGCTTTGGTGTTTGCAGTGGAAAGTTTGGGGGACTATCAGATGGGCTGATGCTTGTCCCTGCTGATACCTTCTGTGAGCGGTGGCTTTTCCTCGTGTCTTTTTTTTTCCCCCCTCTCGTTGTTCTGGTGTGGGGTCTGATGCTGGGGGTGGCAGGTCTGTCACAGGGAGGCAGCAGAAAGCCCAGCCTGGCTGCATGTGCTGCAAGCTGGTGAGTGCAGGTGGAGCAGCTCACTGGTGGAACCAAACAGCAAAGTGACCTGGTGACAGCTTTGTTAGATGTCTTGCTGACATGCTGCATGGCCAACCCTATTCCTCACCCTTGGTTCCAGCCCTGGCCTGTGCTGTATTGACAGACTGACCATTTTCTCTCCAAATCTGTCACCTCTGTGCTTAGCGTGTGAGGATTCCCAACCTGAATGTTTGCCGAAGGTGGAAAACAGATGATGTTTTTCTGTGTTCAGAGCCTAAGAGATACTGAAAGAGTTTTGAGAGAACAATGCAGCATGGGGTGGGGTGAAAATTTCCATAAGACTTCCTTTTTCTGCAGAAACTTTGGCATTGAGTCTTTTAGATTACAGTAGCTAAGTCTCCGCTTAGAAATTAGACTTGGTGTCGTTTGTTTATTTATAAAGCAGAGTTCAGTGGGGCCATGGAGAGATGTACCAGTCGTGGGTATTGCCCATCAGTTGCTGATGGCTCTGGAAATAATATCGGACTTGTTACAAGTGACTGGATATGAGTTTGTATTCTTCCTTTTTAGCCCGAGATCTGAGTTAAAGACTGGGCAATAACACACATTGAATGTTTCTGTATTGGTGGACCACTGGAGGGGAAGGATGTTTAAAAAAGTGCTGGCAGCACTGTGTGGTCTTTGCTGGCTTATCATCCCTCTCTGCTGTACACAGAGTGTTAGGAATCTTGAGAAATACATTGTCTTACATGGGCAGAAACCTCTGAGCTCTGGACACAATGTGTGGTTTTCAGTGGTATTGTCAACAGCGAGAGCTCTTGTCAAGATAGTGAATAATTCACTGTCAGCAAGTTTATGTGCTGTTCAGATATTTTTGGCTCTATTTCTAATTGGACAGTGGAGTTTCAGAAAGATACTTCTCCTTATTTTCTGAAGTTTCTTGACCATGCTGAATTAATGTTGGATATCAGTTGTCCGTTGGACACTGCAGGTGCAGATGTGAATTTAGCAAAGGCTCTCAGGCTTTGGGGAAGACATGTAATGGAGATTTACCAACAGAAATCCCTTGTGTATCAGTACCCCTTGAAGTCATTGGCCTCAAAACTTGCACGGAATTGTAAACTACTTGAGCTTTGGCTATACTGGAAGAAACAATCAGAGGTCATTACAAAGCGATACACCTGCAATTTAAATGAAGCAAACAGGACTTCACCAGTGAAAATTGTGCTTTTTCCCTGTTCCCTCTTCCAGTTCTTTCAGTAGAAGTCTAGGCTGTAGTAGTCAGATGTGCTCATGTGAAATAGAAGTCATTTGTCTTTTGAGTCTTAATTCTGTGCCTGGACATATTACCTCCCAATCCTTACCCTTTCTCAGTCTGTTGTCCAGCACATGCTCTGTGTCTTAATGTACCTGCTGCTGCCTTTGGCTTGAACCCAACTGAATGTTCACAGCACTTGGTTGTGTTCCAGGTGAGCCTGAACAAGCAATGAACGTGCTGCATTCAGTGGTGTGAGTTAGGCTGCACTGAAGGGCAGGGTGACATTTTGACATTGACCACAGGGAAATGCAAAGTGTTAAAATAATTTAATTAAACCAGGCTTGAGCTGCTGTTCTTAAAGCCTTTTCCTCTCAGAAATATGGGGGTAGTCACTATCTTTTAAGTGCAAGAGTTCTGCTATTGTACCTGCCTACAGGACTGTTACACACATGGTGTTTGTGTCTTCACGTGTGGTGCAGTCTTGCACTGTTATGTGTAGTCAGTGGGGGTTGCTGGTTTTCTTCCACCTCCATATAGGCGTTAAAACTGGCTCCCTCACAACTTTTTAGTTACATCTGCTTTCACTTTCTGGCTTTGCTTATGCTGCTCTGATTTATTTCTTCCCTGCACTGTATTAGCAACTATTTCTTTCCCTCTTCTCCACGCAGTGTCTTTCTGTCTCTGCTGTAGATCAAATGCTGCACGACTGGAGTTGAAGGGGCTGTACACCAAGATAAAACTGGCCTCTCACTACTTCTACCAGGGTCTTAAATAGGGTATTGGCATCTTGTGCTGTGGATGTGTCATCCTTCAGCTTGTACAGAAATCAATGTAAAGCTCTGTTTTTTCTCTCTGTGGGAAATACTGATCATAGTAAATCTGTATTGGGAATGAGTGGTGGAAAGGTGTCTGGGAGTGAGCATGACTGTGTTGGCACAACTCTGTGTGGCTGTAGGAGGGCAGTTCCCCCTCACCCTTGTGATTTTGTAGCTTGTTTATGGTCTTGGCTGTGGATTGCTCTGCTGCTGCTTTGGTTTCTCACAGGTTTCCCAACTAGGCACAGAGCAAAACCAACTGAACTCTCTCTTGCTGGATTCACCGCTGCTTTCAGTGTTTCCAACAGCAGCATTCAGAGCCAGATTGCTGTTTGGGTTCACTCTGAGCAGTGCTAGAAGCACCCGAGTGATCTCCCTGCTGATTTGGGGCTGTGATTTAA
>NW_008679748.1:23414-25065 GCF_000695815.1 Acanthisitta chloris | reverse complement strand
TTGGGGCTGTGACTTAAGCATCATTAACGTTTGCAGCACTTGCCCTGCAGTACTGGGCTGAGTAGATGGCACTTTGCTGTGAAAGCTTTCTCTTCTCTGTGGGTTAGCAGATTTTTTTTTTTTGTCCCCTCTGTGGCAGTACTGGGAATATGTCTGAGTCCTGTTACGAATTCCCTGGGGTTTTGTTGATGCTGTTTCTATCTGTTATTGTGGATTGCATCTTCCATTTTGTAGTAGGAATGTGATACCTAGTGGGGAGATTGCTTGAAGACCTGCAACTGGATTCAAGGACTATTAACACTGTATTACTTCACTCTTTCTGAGTTGTGGTGCAAGCAAGACTTTGACATCCAGTGGACTCCTGTTACCAAGCCCTGCTTGGGGGAAGGAGTATTCCCACCCCATACTGAGTTGGCGAGAAATTTGAGAGTAGGCTTTTTTTTTTTTTGCTAGCTTATTTTCAGAAGAGGCTCATTCTTTGTGAGAGGGCTCTCTTCTCACCAGAAACCTCAAATGAAGTGCAGAAAATAGAGGCATCACTTTGCCTTCATAGCAAATGGACCTAACAATGCGAGATCAGTCTGAGTTTGCAATATAGTATTTAGTTTCTGGTTTAGTTAGATCTGTGTCTGCCCTGTGCTCTGTAAGAACACATAAGAAATTCTATTCCCAGTCTTGTAGCTTGTTTTATTACTGTATTGTCCTTGGAATGAGTAACCGGAGAGCAGAGCTCCCACAGCTCTTTGGCATGAGGCTGTCAAAGAGTTGAGGCATCTGGAGATGGAGGATGCCATCCCCATGCCTGCAGAGGCAGGCCTGAGTACTTAATCTGTGTGGTAAAGCATTTAAGGTCTCCTGGGCTTTGGAGTACCTGGAAACCTGAAAGTCATTGCTTGGTCCAGAGCAGCCTTGCAGGGAAGTGTTTTGTGTGCATTGTTCATAAGAGGAAAACCCGGGGGCACAATTATAAACGGAGCCTGCGTCACAAGCAGCTCTCTGGCACTGCACTCCAGATAGGGGAGGATGGATTCCAGATCACGCTTAAAAATAGAGAGGTCGTGTGTGTGCTGGGAAGTGGTGGGAGCAGAGGGCAGGGCTGTGCAGAGGTGCTCGGCTGGGCATGGTCTAATGCTGAAGGACACTTGGGAATATGACTTATGGAGGCAGGTGGGGAGAGCTGCATTTCTTCAGAGAAGAGTTGTTGCTGTCCTCAGCTATCTGATGGGAAGTTCTAGCAGAGATGAAGCTGATTCTAGAGAGGTGTGTGGGGAAAGGCCAAGGTTGTGAGCAAAGCTGGGAAATCTGATCAGTTAGTGAGGTGAATAAAAAAGCTTTATCATGTGGGTGGTCAAACACAAACAGCCAAAAAGGTTGTAGAAATATCTCTTGTTAAAGAAAATCCAAACTAGACCAAATTAGATGCTGGTGATTCTAGCAGAGATGAAGCTGATTCTAGAGAGGTGTGTGGGGAAAGGCCAAGGTTGTGAGCAAAGCTGGGAAATCTGATCAGTTAGTGAGGTGAATAAAAAAGCTTTATCATGTGGGTGGTCAAACACAAACAGCCAAAAAGGTTGTAGAAATATCTCTTGTTAAAGAAAATCCAAACTAGACCAAATTAGATGCTGGTGACCTGATCTAAGTTTTGGCCCTG
>NW_008679748.1:19705-23399 GCF_000695815.1 Acanthisitta chloris | reverse complement strand
GAGAGTTGACTAGAGGCCACCAGAGGTTCCTTGAAACATAAATGGTTTGTAACATTCATTGGACCCTGGGAGAGCATATTTCCTCTGCTGAGGGGATTTGATACTGTAGTAGGATAAGGTCTGATGCTCCAAGACCATTATGGAATGTGTCCCCTGTTGATTTAATAGCTTTGTGAACGACAGAGTTACTGTGCAGGGAAACTTTCACATCCCCCAGGCTACCTGAAGTGGATTTAAAGCTTGGGCAACACTATTTTGTGAGCCCTCTTTCCATGTAAATACTTCAAATTGCCATTGCACGTGGTGGGAGAACACTGCTCTAGAGCCAGGGTTTGATGTGTCTTGTGACTGTTTGGCATGACTGTTCCATTGCTTAAGCAGATCTCTGTGCCAAGAGGACCTCTGGCTTCAATTGCATTCGCCTGGGAGGAGGCATTGGTGCAATTCATCCCAGTCTTACTGGGAGAGCTGTGGTGTCCTTATGTGGCTGCAGAGATTCCGTTTGGAGACAAAGTGTATAAGGGACATGCTGTGTCCTCCGGTTGGTCCCGTCCTTCCACTCCTCCAATTAGCCTTGGTTTCCATCAACTTGAGCAGAGATCTCAGAGGGTTTGTCATTATTTAAAAAAATGGAAGCTTCATGTAAATTATGTGACTGCAGAAGAGATAGTGTCCAGCCTTCCTCGAAGGCTCACACTGGGCTTTTGTAGGGAGTTTGTATCAACTTAAGAAGTCCAGCCTGGAGTTCAGGATGTTGAAGGCACAGGGAGCATGGATCCAGGAGACCAGAGGAGATAACCTGGAAAATCCTGCTTCAGAAACAGTGCTTGGGGAGTCTTTCATTTGGGTTGTTTTAATCCTTTCAGAGGTTGGTTTTATTTCAGAAACATGAAAGAAGCAAGGGTTAGAAAGGGGTTAGAAAGGGTATGTTTTCCTCCTAAGGCGTGTTTTCTAAAGTAGGCCGTGACCCTCTTATGCAGGAATTTTGCAGCTGCTATCCTAGGGGCTGGAACTGTATCTGAGAGCCTACAGAGGCGAAAGCAGGGGGTATTAAACAGATCCTAATGCGCATTTGGGGTCTCTTTCCTCCCCCCACCCAAGCCTTCAACAAAATTATCTGCTTTTCAGGAATAAAGCAACAGCTTTTGGCTGTGCCCAGTTCTCATTGTTGTGCTAAGCCGTTATGCTGGAAGAGATTAACTAGGGAGCAAATTTTCTCCGAAAGTTGATCTTGAGAGAGGCAGAGGGAAGAGCCTCAGCACTGCCCCTGGTCAGGGTGTCTTGAGGTGGGAGTAAGCGTGATCTGAGCACCGGAGCACTAACCCA
Source organism: Acanthisitta chloris (assembly GCF_000695815.1). NCBI lineage: Eukaryota > Metazoa > Chordata > Aves > Passeriformes > Acanthisittidae > Acanthisitta > Acanthisitta chloris. Next base: position 22,073 of record NW_008679748.1, on the reverse strand, counting down.
GTGCTGCCCACGTTGCTGGAACTGCGCTTGGCTCTGATGGCAGCAGCTCTGCCGCTGCTAGGAGAGTTGGTTTGTCCAAGTTCTGCTACCCTAGCACAAACTGCCCTTGAGGTATTTTCCTCATTGAAGGTGGTTCATAGCAGCCTGAGAAATCTCTTCTCTCCCCACCTTTGTTACTTGCTCTTAAAACTTAAAAACACTTCTTGCCAGCCTTTTTCTCTTTCTCTCCATTGGTGTCATCTCTCTCTGTGCTTGTTTTCACTTTAGCAATGTGTTCAGCATCCTTGCTGCGGCTTCTCTCGTTTCCTTCTCTTGCCACCCTGGCATTTAACGACCAAATTGTGTGGCTGCAAAGGCTGAAGTGCCCGTGTTGCTATGTTTTCCGTACTCTTCGAAGAAGCATGGAAACCCGTCTTTGTTCGGTCCCGGGAGCACGGCATGCTGCTGCTGCTCCCAAAGAGCAGCTTGCTTGTGGCACATCGTGCTGCAGCCTGGCTTAATCCTTGCTTGATACGCTTTTGAGATTTCATTGTTTCTCTATAATTAGTGCTACAGAGGAGCTGAAAGAAATGACGAATTAGTGGGAGAGGGGGGAGTGGGGAGAGCAGGTGGTGATCGAACTAAAGAGAGCTGCCAGAAAAGTAGGAGCAGCAGGGAATTAAATGGGAGGAGTCTCAAGTTCAGATGATTCCCTGCCATGTGCCCAGAAGGATTTAGTTTGGGATTTCATTACTGTTCAAATAATGCCATACACTCATAACAGATTGGGTCCCTGCAGGCTGGGGCATTGTCCAAGCACTTAGTGAAGAGCAGTTTTTGCCCTCAAGTCCTAGTGGGCATTGGTCCCACAGGCTGAAGGAGTGGGAAGGAGCTGTAGCACGCATGGTCCTGCTTTTAATTAGTATATATTGTTTCTGCTAGTAACATCTTAAAAGAATAAAACACAAAGCTCTTTGTGTCCATTCTATAAACCCCTGGATGTCTTGTGAAAGATTTGGTCTACAGTAGTGGTATTGCATCTGGATTGTAAGAGGCACCTCTGCCAGTCATGCTTATACCAGCTGGGTTTAACTGGCACAGAAATCCCAGGATGTCATGTTGTGGGAGGAAGCAGGAGTGTGCTGACACTACTGAGTGTCTGAGATATCCAGAAGAGCCTTTGAACAGACACTCTTGTGTTAATGAGGACTGTGCAGGTAGCTTTAGAGATGAAAATGTGCACTGCAAAACTAACTGAGGAGTGAAAAGGGTTGTGTGACAAGACAGTCCTGAGGTGCACAGTCATATATTTTTACAGCATCTGGCTTGTGTTTGCAGCCTCTATTGCTATGCAGCAAGACATTCAAAGAAAGAAATTATAATACTGGCACTTCGAATGTGTCAGCAGCAACATTTCTTCTGGGATCTAGCTCTTTCCAAAGAAATGATAGTGTTTTTTTGTTCTGACTTCCAAACAGCTATTGCCATAGAGGGACCAAGCAGTGTTAGGAAGTGCAAACTCCTCCTGCCTTTTGTCACCACTTCTGTGGGCTCTTCTCTCTTTGTCTTGAGTCTTAATGTGTTTTTACCTCTTTTTTTCTCCACCAAAGAAGCATCAGAAAAAATTAGAGAAGCAGGTCCTGGGTGGAGAGGGGCAGGTCAGTGCCACCCAGGGTTCCCAGTGAGTGGGAATACCTTCTGTGCTGGAGCTGCTGCTTTTGTGCTGGACTCCTGCACCTGCCAGTCAAAGTGACCACAGGCCATGTATGTGGTGGTTTGCTTTTGGGATGTTTTCCTGTGCTTAATGTTGTATATTTCAGCCCTGCTACTGGCAGTCTAACCAAACTCTGCTGTCAAAACCTTCCTCCCCTTGCTTTTTCTGGGTATTTTCTGTCAAACGTCTGTCTAGACCCCTCCATCTCCATCCTTTGCTCAAGACCCTGCTTATGGCACTCATACTTTGTTTTCAAAGTCCCTTGTAAATATTCTTGCTGTTAGTGCTATCCTTTTCTCCCACCTAAGCTTCTCCTAGTAGCTTTGTTTTGCTCTGTGCTATGAATAGTCTCTCAAAAATAATATATGTGCAAGTAATAAAAGGCCTCAGTCTTGAACTTCTTAAAAACCCATTTGCTGTGTGAAATAATTCAGCTTTAGCAATCTTAGCATTGTGTGTTCTGTGCACTGTTGTCTTCTGCCATTAAAATGTAGACTCCTAAGTGCAGGGAGTCCCTGGCAAGCCGATGTGTTGTCCAGGGTGCACTGGCAATGCCATGTAAAGTGAAATCAAAGTCCTTTAGCAGGTACTGGTTGAAGATCAGAGGAGCAGAGTCCCACAGTTCAGGGCTCTGTAATTTATTTCAGTGTGACTTTTAATAGACCAGTTTTCCTG
>NW_008679748.1:0-19684 GCF_000695815.1 Acanthisitta chloris | reverse complement strand
TTCCCCCACCTGGCATTTCGTTTGAGGTTGTGACTTGGTGCAATTTGCTGTGAGAAGACTATTGATGGTGGTTGCAGGGAGCTTCAGTAGCCTTTGGTTGAAAATGACATTGAAAGTTTTTGCCCCCAGTTTATCTGAATATACTAGGAAAACTCCCATAAAATTTGCTAAAATGTCCTCTGCCTGAATTGAAGAATCTGGAAATAGTTTTTATAGTATTACAAATAGGAGAATCTGCTAAAATTGATGTGTTACTGCAAAACAATTTTTCTTGTCTCTGTCCTCAGCCCAAATGGGCTCAAGAGTTATGCCTGGGATAATAAATAAAACAGCTGTAGGTTTATGTTTATTAGCATTTTTTAGGTGTTGGAAATAGGAAGCTCTTGAGCTATTTTCCACCAATCCTACCCCCTTTTTCATTAATTTGAATGCATTCCTTTCCAGTGAAGTGTGTAGATGTGGGCAACCAAATGAAGGTAGCCAGTAAAGCAGCAAGGTGTCCTGTTGATGAGAGGTGAATGTTGCAACAATTTCTGGGGGCTAAAAAAATGGACTTCACTAGACTTTCAAGTCTTACTGTTGCAAATTCCTTATGTTATCAAAGGATATGATATTGCTGAGCAATTTAAATCCAGAACTCTTATCCCTATTTGTGGCAGTTTGAACAACTGTACGTTAAAATGTGCTATTTTTTCCTTACTGGAATGTAAATGTTCTCTGGCTGTGGTTTTCAACCCAGACACCGAGGCGGTGTGAGAACTGGAGCTGAACCTGCCTGAATGAAGCCTACCTCATGCCTTTGCATAAAATGAGGGGAGATGAGAACAGCAATTAGTACATAAACATATTTGAAAAATCTCATCAGTGTTGGTAGCAAAGTGTGTGGTTTGTTTGGACATTTTGGGAGAACACATCAGGTTAAAAGGCTGTGTGACCTCGGTGGCATTGCTTTTAAAAGCACACAAGAAAAATCACTGCACTGTTGTAAGTAGTAAGCTGGAGTCTGGAGGGTTTTTTTCTTCATCTGCAGAGCTGTAATGATCCCTGGAAGGGATCATAAAGATCCACTTGTTTTCCTTCGGTCAGCCCAGCACTTGAGTTGGCCCACGGAGCTGCACAGGCCTGAGTGAGGAGTGCCTGGGGAGCCTTCACTGGGTTTTCACCTGGCTCTGCTGTCTTTCCTCTCTGATACTCCCAATTTTGTTGTCTGGCCTCCCTGCCTTCCTGTTGAAATCTGTAAGATCTTGCTAACTCTCTCTCTTTCACCTGCAGGGAGTGGAGCGACTGCGGTGGTGCAGGCAGCTTTCTGCGCTCCGAAGAAGGAGAAGGTGGCAATTAAACGGATCAATCTTGAGAAGTGTCAGACGAGCATGGATGAACTCTTGGTATGCAATCAAAATTGTCTGGGGAGTTGTATTTCAGTTATCTCTGAAATACCTCTTTGCCAAGTGCCTTAAACGGCCTTTCTTGAGGTGGTGTGAAGGTGAGGGGATTTGACTGGTTTCACTAGGGCAGCTCAGTTGTCCTGGGACACAGTACTTCAAGTGTTAAAAAGATCAACTGTTGCAGAACTTCAGACCATTTGTTTAGAGCTAAGCACTTTGTATAATCCCTTTGTTTTGAACAGAGTTAACGTGTAAGTGTGAAGCTCAGCAATACCCACAAGTGCGCTGCAGTTTGAGGGGCGTCCAGAGCTACATGCTTCCAGAACCTTTAAAACTGAAGGGAATGGCTTTGCTTTCTTTTCCTGCTGTTCATGTCTTTTTCCCTTTCACCTGTAAAGAGAAAAACCGAATGAATTAGCTGTTGTTCCTAATCTCTTTCTGGTACTGATGCCAGCTAAAGAGATCAGCCTGACATATTGCAGGCTGCATATGGAAACCCCCCCCTAGTTCTGAGTTCAGGACAGGAGACAGAGTCCTTTGGAGCTGTAGCTTTGTAGTTTTCTTCTGCCGTGTGCCTCTTTTCTAAAGGTTTTCTCAATGGAAAACAGATTCTGGCAAGTAGCTATGGTAATTGCAATTTCCCTTTTCTCTTCTGGCTCATATGTTGATTTGCTTTTTGGTTTTTCCTCTCCACTTGTGTGTGAGCTGGTGCTTCTGCAGTGCAGCAGCTGTCACATTCAGCTCACATGTGGAAGGTCCCTGGGGTAAAGCCAGGCAGAAATAGACATTCCTGTGAACACTGCGGTGTCTCCACTGAAAATGAGAAAACTCCCTAGGGAGAAACTTTCCATAATAAGTATTGGCATTGTGGACACGAGGCCTTGTACCATCTTTTCTTCTAATTTTCTAAGGTTTTTATAATCCTGCCTACCTTTCTTTTCTGTCTGTCTTTCTACTTGCATGTTGACAGCTTCTGTAGTGTTACTTCAGGCACTTGGTGACTGCAATTAGAAAGTGGAGCAGAGGCAGAGTTGGGAGTCTAGGCTGACTACGCTTGTGTGATCTTCAGCAAATCACCTGAACCACAGTTCCAGTTTCCATCTAGTGTCTAATGCTATTTTTGTCATTATAGGTAACTGCAAATCTGCCCTTGCAAAGAGGAAAGGCTCCATCCAAGCTGTCACATTTTAGTGCTCCTGTGAAGAGTTGCGTGAAGGACTCTTAAGATGTCCTGTGTTCAAATCCTCTTACGGCTCACGCTAGTGTAGGAGGTTCAAGGTCTCTTCTCTTTCTACAGTTGGTCTTTTTGTCCTGATACCAACCCTTGGTACCCTTTCAAAGCCTTAATATGCCTTGTCCCTGCTACTCTGACTCTGTTGTGTTCCTGGCTGCATTGTCATGATGTAGTAATTGAGATGCAAGTCCTCGAATAATTGCCAATTCCAGCTAAAAGGGTTAGGTTCCGAACAGGCGCTGTGGATTCTCGGCATGTAATTTTAGCTAAGTACTTCTAATTGCATATTTTAAATCTCTGGCTGACCTGTTGCTCACAATGATTTTTCTTGTTATGGGTAGGACTGCAATGTATTGCTGTTTTCAGCTCTCTTGAGCTGCCAGTTTGGTGGTTGGGCCTAGTGTGTGTCCATCTCTAGGCTTGAATGTGCAGCTGTAAATGTTGTTGAACTTAGTCATGGAGAGGTGGAGGGGGAAGAGAATGGTTATGAGCTTACTGGGGCAGGGGTCACCAAGGTAGATCTGTTGTGTAAAAAAATGTTTTCTTGGGTGTGTTCTGAATTTGTCAGTTTGATATCATTTCCCAGTGCAAGAGCCTAAATGATGCAAGTTCCCAATTTCCCTATTCTGTGCCTTTACCTTCATTTCTTTTTATCTTGTTTCTGTATTTGCTTTTTTTCCTAAAGTAATTATTCTCAAGTTTTACAGTCTTGTAGTCTCCCTTCTGGCAGTTTTTCCAAGCAGTTTAATTAACTTTTTTGAGCAACTACTTATTGCAGGATTGTGGTTTGTTTTTTCTTCATTTTTTTCCCCAAAGGGTAACTATAAATGTTTGCAGATTACAGTTGTTTTAAGAAGGAAGTGCAAAGACAGATATGGTGAGTTTCTTCTGGGGTGTGTTATGCCCCCTCTTTGCTTTCTCCTCTCCCCCAGTGCAGCTAAAAACATGAACTGAAGCTTTCATTAGGTGTGTTATCCTTCTGTTGCTCTGAGGGCATCTGAGCACAATAGTCAGCTTAGGGTGAACTGTGCTGTACTGCCTGGGGTCAGGACAGTGCTCTTGTGGTACAGCACTGCCCAGTCAGGGCAGTGTGATAGAAAAGGGAAAATTGTGCTGAAATTATTTTATGATTATTTTTCTATGGTGTTTCAGACCTGTAGACTTCTCTATTGAAGCAAATTTCTTTATTCCCAGAATGTACCGAGCACAGAGGGCAAAACAGTGTCAGTACTTGAGAGAGGGTAGGGCGAGTTCTGCCATCCATAAGGATGACTCAGTTGTTCAACAACTCTTCCAGTGTCTGTGCTGCTTAGTGGTCAGCACTTCTGTTTCTTGGGGTGGAGCATTGAAAGGTTAGTTTGCAGTAGGGTTTGGAAATGCAGAACAAGTGGTTCTCTCACCAGCTGAACGGATGAGTGGCCTTGAGCTGCCTTTAAGCCTCTATAGCAGCAGGTACCCAGAGGCCAGGAAATCTGGGACCAACTCCTGGCTTGTGGAGATGCCATGCTCAGAGTGATTAAGTGGTATGACTTGGCTTGTTAATGATACTGATCTTGATCCTTGTCTGTCAGGGTACACTTGAGCCATGTGGGTGGTTAGGGATAACCTGCACTCTTTGCATACACTGTGTGACATTCTAGGTTAATGCAGTGGTTTAACTTACTGCTGCTACAGGGTATGGAAAATGCAGGAAGGACCAATTTTATTGCATCATGAGCAAACTGAGTCGAGGGCATTCAGCTCTTCAGCACAAGTGCTAATTGCTGTGAAGAATGTAGACAGCAGGAGTAATGCTCTGCAGAGATGTGCTTCTTTCTAGCCCAGCTACTGAATTAGGTGATGTTAGTCAGGAATTTTTTCCAGTGCTTGATTTTTATCTTTTTCCCTGTACATTTTTGAATGCTCCCATATCTTTCCTAGACTGCCTGTGGGGTTCAGCTGGAAGGGGAGTTCAATGTAGCTTACAACGGTTGTTGCTCAGAGGTGTGACTGGGAGTGGAGTGTAAGGAGAGGTGGCTAAATAGTGTTGTCTGCAATTGGTCTTGGACTTTTTGGTTTATTACTGAAGTGCCACTTCTTACCTCTCTTGCAACCCACAGTAGTTAACAACCATACAGCATTTGGTGTGTGTTTGAAAACAGTTTGTTCTTGTCTTATATTTTACAGCTGCACACTGTTCACTGCTGTTGAGCTCTTGCCTCTTTTCCATTGTGTGTTGCCTGTTGCTATCAACTGGTAATGTTGCTATTACCAGTCCTTGAAACACAGTGGTGTAGCATCTGCCTCAAAATAACCATACATCAAGCTTTTATCTTGTAAAAGTGTTTTCTTGTTTTAAAGACTTATGGATTGAAAAGGCCTTAAGTCTCTTCTCTGTCATGCAGATTATTTTTTTCCCTCCATGAGTAGCAGAAGATGTGAGTTATCAGTTTAGTAGTTAGTAGGAGTGTTGAACAGCAGAGAGGGGAACATAAGCTATGGGATGTTTGACACTGGACTTTCCCAGGTGGGAGGATCTGCTACCTGTTTAGTCTCTGGGACGATTCAACAGGAAACAGGCTCAGGAAAGAGCATGGGAGATGTAGTGTTGCTTCTCCTAGGAAGAGATTGCAAATTTTTCATGGTCCAGAGACTGATAGGACTGGGCCTGACAGGTCTACACACAGTGAAGTGAAGGTACTACTCTCACTGCTGTGGTCAGAAGGTAGTTGAGGAGGCTGAGGGAACGAGTTGAACTGCAATAAAATAGAAATGTCCTTTAGAATTTCATGGAATTAACCTGGGGAACTTGCTGCCAATAGATGAGGAGATCAAACATTGCGTGAGATTAAATAAATCAACCTATAGCTGAGAAGGTTAAATTAGATAGGATTTTAAAAAAGGATTATGAACTCCTCTGGTTTAAAGCATAAGCCAACTGTTAACTGCCCAGGCTTAGTCAGAAGTCTCCCCTTTGGGCAGGTAATTGTGTAACTGCTTTTTATAGGGTTTTTACACCTTCTTTTGAAGACTTGGGCAGGATATTGAGCTGCCTTTGATCTGACAGAGCAGTTCCTACAAGTGGATTAACCAGATTGTAAGGTTGTTGGGAACAAAGCAGCAGACTGCTGTAGAAATAGTACAGATGTTTCATCCATGCCTGTCATCTGATGGGAATTGCCATTATAATTCCATTTCCAGGCCTGAGGACTTTTGTACTTGCTCCAGGGGAAAAAGTCCCCAAGTGTCATTGCCACAGAGTCTGATGTACCATGTGTGGTTTCTGCATGGTAATTTGATATACCACATGTTTCTTGCATGATGGGATTGCAGCTTTACAGAAGATTTAATCCTAAACTGGGTATAGGTTGGTTGCATTGTTTCTCAAAGCAGCAGCAATAGATATCTTAATTGCTGGGCTGGTTGAAGTTGGTGGTTTGGTTTTTGGGTTTTTTAATAATATATATATAAAGTTCAGTATGAACATCAAGATTAATGGTGGGTGAAATCCTGAATGTACAGTATCTCCCTTCACTTGGACTGGGTGAGCATGAGATGGTGCATGTGAAGAGTTGAAGAGAGTTTGCAGTTGTGTGTGTGGACTAATGGCACATTTAAAGCATTGTTGAGCTGTAGGCAGTGGGTATTGATCTGAATGTCAGTGATATTGTAGTTGGTGGTGTGGGTACTGCTGGTTCCACTTGTATCTGTTACAGGAGTAAAGTCACTTGCCCATTTGCTTTGTAGCTGAAACCGTTCAAAAATGGCCATGTTTGAGTTGCTATACCACAACAAGTGTAAATATCTGCTTCCTTCAGTACACTGTCACTAATACTGCAGACTCTGGAAGAGGGAATGGCCACTGAATGGTGCTGAAGAGAAGCCACTGAAATGGGCAACTGCTGAATGAGTTTTGGGGGGGGTTTGTTCCCGTCACCCAAGATTAATTGCGGATGAAGTTCTCTTTGTCCCTTTCAGAATTGTTTCTTTTCCACTGTTGTTCTAGATGGGCTAATCTAACCCTTCTTTACTCATGCCAGTCTAGCTCCTGTAGCCATGTCTTGAGGTAAGGAGTTGAACTGGATAATCCAGAGGTGAAAGTTGGATCACAATTTCTGATTTTGAGCTTTGTTCTCTTTCCCCATCTCCTTTAAAAATTCTCTGAAATCGGTTGTGGTAAAACATCATCTTTTGGGGGTTTTGTTTTTTGTTATGCTGATGTTTAAAATGGGGAATGAATTAATTTTATCAATTTTAATACCCTTCAGCTAAACCATTAGAGTTTCACTTGGAGCAAAATTTGAACACTTGTGGCTGTCTGTAGGACCAGAGCTCTAAATCCTGCTTTAAAAGGATGAAGAGCAGCTTTAAAGCCTTATGCCATGAGATTTCAGCTGAGATAAGATCTTTGCCAGCAGTAGTTGAAGCATTGGTGTTTTCAAGGGGGAGATCACATCTGACCTGCTTTGATTTCTCCCCGGGGCATGTTTATCCTGCCCAATTCTCTTATGGTTATGATTACCTTGGAATGGGGTAGCCAAGTTCACAGCTTTCTGGATTCCTCTGAACTTGCAGGTAGCCACATAAAAGCATTCTGCTGCTGTGCTGTACCTCTTGAGTTCATGTCAGCATCTAGGAAGTAAAACAAAATAAAGTACAATTTTTATCCTTGTATTTGAGAGCAAGTGTCTTTGAAGCATGCCTCAGGGGCAGATAAACACAAAGGGTTGAAGGTGATGATGTGAACAGAAAACACCATTAAGAAAGTTCAGCTGGTACCTAAAACACAGCTAAAACACCTGCTCTGTGTCTCAGCTCCCATTAACTCAAACTTTAGTTGTATGTCAGTGGGCAAACAAACCCTCTTGCAAAACAGCAGATCTCGAGAGGTATGTCTGACTTACAGGAGACTAATAGGTTTCTTATGATTCTAAATTAGACTTCACAGCAGTTTTATTACTGTTTTGCAAGCCTTGAAATGTTTCTTTTATTGCCCATAGAAGTACTGAAAACATTTGTCAGAACCCTTAATGGAAGCCATGGAGGCATTTAGAGCTAATCCCACTCTATTTGCTTTCGGTATTTGACAATACAGATATTTTTAATATCTCGCCCAGGGTGAGCATGTAACCATCTCCAAACCATGGCCTGTGTCTAGACATGTTTTTGTGCGTAATTCATTCTCCATAGCTGAGCAGAGAGCAGAGCAGTTGCTGGGAATTGGCAGGCAGGCTGTCTCTCATCGCTGAGGCCGTGCAGCGCGAGGGCTGTGGGATGGAAGCGCTGCCTATCGCCTGCTGCATCTGCAGCTGCCTTGGGGGTCTGTGTCAAGTGACCCATGACTGTTGGCAGAGAGGGAATAAAGCAACATTTCCAGCTTAAAACTCGTATAGAGCAGCCCAAATAAATGCTGACATTGCTAGAGAGGTGTGGAAATCAGTGGGGTTTTTATTAGGAGCTCTCCAATATAGTTTTGATGCTGGGGAAAATGAGGGAAGCACAGTTGTAACTCGTTTATCTGGGGATAACAGCCTTGTTAGGGGGGTAGGGAGGGGAAATAGTTGCCTGCTCTGACTTTGTTGTGTTTGAAGAGCAGCAAGCTCTCAGAAAAGCTTTGGAAAATAGTATTAAAGCTGCGCTTACTACACACGGAAGGACTGTTGCTGCATTTCATCCCATCCTGCTCCCTGTCTCTGTACATCTGCATTGGAGCAGGGCTGCCTGGTGATCCTTGACTGGGATTCCTGCTTTAACTGCATCCCTTCAGCCCCTGCATTTGTGCTCTTGGAGCACAGACTGTGTATGTATGACAGAATTGGCTTGATTTCAATTATGCCAGGAAGCATTTTAACCACAAAGCTCACTGTGATTTGCCACCATCAGTTAAAACAATTGTTTGCATTGAGCCTCCAGAATGTTGGTACCCTCTTTGGGGGTGAAGAGGGACCAAGCTTTGATGTAGCCAGTGTGAGATTAGCCTAGAAACCTGCTGAAAGTGAGGTGGGGGTTTATTGTGGGAGGGAAAGTCTGCCTGGCTGCTGCTGTTTCTGATTGGTAATAGTGTAAAAACACTGAAAACTGTGGGCTGTGATGCAATTAATTATTCAGGGCTGCACTACACTGTGTGAGAAATGGATTAATCTGCCTGTGTTACACATCCAGTAGGTGACAGAGGTGTTTAATTGCATAGATCAGGTCTGTGATTATTTATTTTCCCTCTTTGTGCACCAAGGTATATGATTTTGGTCTTTTTTTTTTTTTTTTTTCTTTTAAACTGTGCTTCCCAGCTCAGGAAGCAGATTGTGGTAGTGAATGAAACAGAAGTTCTTGGAAAATAATAAAATAGTAGCAACGTGTCAGGGAATGCCTGCAAAATGCTGTAGTACAGAGCTGCTGAAATGGTAGAGATCTGACCCAGGTCTTAGGCTCTTAAGTAAACTTGGTCCTGACTTTGTCTCATCACCTCCTGAATTCCAGTGGGATATGCTAATGTAGATATAAAATAGGTAATGTTTATGTATATTTCTTGTATTACTCCCTTGATCTCCCAGGGAGCTGGTTCAAAATATTTCGAGCAGTGTAGCTAAGAAAAAACAGCTACTCTAGATCATTTCTGAGAGTGGTGGATGTGGGGCAGGTCTGGCTGATGAGAAGGTTCATCAGTCTTGCTTGTCTCTTTCCACCTTGGTTTCCTGTGGTGCCACATGGGCACGTGTGGTACTTTTTAATTGTCAGAGTGAGCTCCAGAAAACTCCAAAGCTGCTGATTTATTTCCTTTTTGAAAAATGGCTTGATACAAGTGAATGTTTGCAAGGAAGGGAACTGAAGCTGTCAGAGTAAGCAGAGGATATTGTTTTAGGCTGTATTTATTTTCACAGAGTGGTTTCTAGTCAGAGTATGCTACATGGAGATGAATAGCCTATTCCCCACTCTTCAGATATCCTTTCCTGTTTAAAAGGATTCTTCTTTAATCTGCTTGTTGAAGTTTCCTGGAAAGTTAGTGTCTCTTCTGGGAAAGCAGAAAGAGAAACCGATTGCTTTGGATTCCTCAAATGCACCTACTCCCTGAAAAGCAGTATTAAGCGGATAAATCAACATGAGCCTGTTTCTTTGGAGCTGTGATTGCCAGCTAAGCCCTTGCCAAGGGGAAGCAGCATGCCTTTACTCTGTACTAAGTTACAAGCAGAGCTTTGTACAAGAGCAGGAGAAGAATATGCTGCATTTGTGGGGTGTCCTAGACACGAGTGAATTCTTCTGAGAGCTCTCTTGTACTTGAGCACCAGGGTGGCCTTGTGCTTACAGGGAGGAAAGGATCAGAGTGTGAAGGGCCCTTGCTCTCCTCCTTCCCTGTGAGTTTGGCATTATGGGGCTTGGCTGATGCTGTGTCATGGGGAAGGGGCTGACAGTGAGCAGCAGTTAAACCTTTGAGAAGTGAGTGTCATCCACATGTTTGGTGAAGGAATGTCTTAGTTGAGAGCAGAAGTTTGGGGGATGATGGGGTGAGTGTCTGGTGTGGGTGATGCTTGACAGGTTGGGGAACTTGGTAGAAGGAAACAGCTTGGCCAAAGCACAGAGGCTCAGCTGAGTGCAGTGCAGGGTGCCAGGCTTGGCTTAATGGATAGCTTTTGTCTATGGACAACCAAGCAACTGTGAAGCTTTCTGTCCAAACTGGTGACTTGTGCTTGCCTAGTGAAAAATCAGTGAGTGCTTTCCATGGAGTTGTTCCCCCCATAATCTGGAAAGCCTCAACCCTTAACCCATAACCAAATCTAGGACTAAGCACAGTCAAAACTCAAAACAATGTAATATCTGAGCACATTTCATATAGTCTTCCATCTGTAGTAACTAATGACTTTCTAATCTCAGTGATTTCTCTCTTCTTTCAGTGTGACAAAAGATAGAGCTGTCCTTTGTGCCGTCAGCCTGATTGAACTAAGCCATCTGCTTTCCTGCTGGGAAGAAACATTAGGAATAAGAGGCCTTTTTTTCCCAGAGGCAAATATTTCCCTTTCTCATCCAAATGATAGTCTTCAACAGATTAAGCATCTGTTGTGTGATGCCTTACTGAAAGGAGAAGTCAATGTGAACTTCTTAGGTCACAAACTGGTATGAATTTTTGGGAATATTCTACTGTAGTTCCATGCAGGTGTTTTGGTTGCCAACACTGTTGCCCTTGCCAGGGTTTTTTTTGGTCAACTTTTTCTTCCTTCTCAAAGACAGAAAGAGGACCCTAAAGCACCTTTGGGCCTTAGTATGACATAGTCTGAGTATTTAGAGTATTTCAGAATTTTCTGCATTTACCTACTAGGAATCCTTTTCGTTCCACTCTCTTTGTGTCTTGAGGGAGAACTTCTGTGCCCAAGGAGTAGTAACCACTGGGTCCAACTGCTAATGCTTTATTTTTCTCTACAGAAAGAAATTCAAGCCATGAGTCAGTGCCATCACCCCAACATTGTATCTTACTACACCTCCTTCGTGGTGAAAGATGAGCTTTGGCTGGTGATGAAGTTACTTAGTGGAGGTGAGTGGTCCAATTTCTTTACCCTAAAAAGCAACATAAAGAGCTGTCTTCCTCTAACACCCTTTCCCTTTTCTACTTCCTGAGCTTCCCACTTGTGATTTAAGACATTTCATAGAATTGTAGAGTTTAGGTTGGACAAGACCTTTGAGATGATCAAGTCCAACTGTTAACCCAGCACTGCCAAGCCCACCTCTAAACCATGTCCCTGAGTGCCACATCTGCAGGATTTAAAAGACTGAGGAGATCTTCTAAATACCTCCAGGGGTGGTGACTCCACCACCTCCTTGGTCAGCCTGTTCCAGTGCTTAATAGCCTTTTCCATGAAGAAATGTTTCCTAATATCCCATCTAAACCTCCCCTGACACAACCTGAGGCTGTTTCCTCTTGTCCTGTCACTTGTTATTTGGGAGAAGAGACTGACTCCCACCTGTCTACAACCTCCTTCCAGGTAGCTATAGAGAGTGAGAAGGTCCCCCCTTGTGCCTCCTCTTCTCCAGACTAAACACCCCTAGCTCCCTTAGCTGCTCCACATCAGACCTGTGCTCCAGCCCCTTCCCCAGCTCTGTTCCCTTCTCTGGACATGCTCTAGCACCTCAATGTCTTTCTTGTCCTGAGGGGCCCAAAACTGACCCCAGAATTCGAGGTGTCTCATCAGTGCCTAGTACAGGGGGATGTTCACTGCCCTGGTCCTGCTGGCCACACTTTTTCTGATACAGGCCAGGATGTCATTGGCCTTCTTGGCCACCTGGGGCCAAGTTCAGTTGCTGCTGACCATCACCCCCAGGTCTTTTCCCACCATACAGCTTTCCAGCCACTCTGCCCCCCCAGCCTGTAGCACTGCATGGGGTTGTTGTGACCCAAGTGTAGAACCAGCACTTGACCTTGTTGAATCTCATACAGTTGGCCTCATCCCATCAATCCATCCCGTCAGTCCCTCTGCACAGCCTTCCTACCCTCCAGCAGATCAACACTCCCACCCAACTTGGTGACTTCTGCAAACTGGCTGAGGGTGCACTGGATCCCATCATACAGGTTGTCAGTGAAGATATTAAACAGGACTGGCTCCAACACTGAGCCCTGGCCAGCACCACTGGTGACCATCTGCCAACTGGACTTTTCTCCATTCACCACCACTCTTTGGTGGTCCATCCAGCCAACAGCAGATCAACACTCCCACCCAACTTGGTGACTTCTGCAAACTGGCTGAGGGTGCACTGGATCCCATCATACAGGTTGTCAGTGAAGATATTAAACAGGACTGGCTCCAACACTGAGCCCTGGCCAGCACCACTGGTGACCATCTGCCAACTGGACTTTTCTCCATTCACCACCACTCTTTGGTGGTCCATCCAGCCAATTTTTTACCTGTCAAAGAGTACACCTGTTCACTCCACAAGTTCTCTAGCCTAGCATAATGCTGTGGCAAATGGTGTCTAAGGCTTTACTAAAGCCTAGGAGACAACATCCACAGCCTTTCCTTCATCCACTGACTGGGTCACCCTGTTATAGGAGGAGATAGGTTGGTCATGGAAAGCACCTGACTTTCATAAACCCATGCTGGTTAGTCCCTATCACCTGGTTTTCCTGTATGTGTCATGTGATGGCACTCAAGGTGTTCTGTTCCATGAACTTCCTTGGCGCTGAGGTCAGACCGACAGGCCTGTAGTTTCCTGGAGCCTCCTTCTGGTCCTTTGTGTGGATGAGTGTCACATTTGCTAACCTCCAGTTAACTGGGACCTCCCCAGTGAGCCAGGACTGCTGGTAAATGATGGAAAGTGGCTTGGTGAGCACTTCTACCAGTTCTGTCAAGAGCCTTGGGTGGATCCCATCTGACCCCACAGACATGTGTGTGCCTAAGTGGTGTAGCAGGTCACTCACCTTGGATTTCCCCTTGGATTATGTGGACTTCATTCTGCTTCCCCATTCCTGTCTTCTATCTCAAGAGTCTGGGTGAATATTAGTAAAACAAATACATATTCAAATATATGAATATCAATATTTAATTTCAACTCTTTCAGCTCAGAAATAGCTTCTCATGTTATGCACATCAGTAGTAACACTGAATTAGCTCTTTAAAACTACTACTTAATTTGCAGAGAGCCAAGGAAATGCCTTTTTTTTGGATTTTTATTGTCTTAGACACTGGAGAAATACCTTCTTTTTGTGAGAGAGAGAGTTGGAAAATTTCTTATCAGTAGTGTTTTCTTTGATGTCGCAATATTTTCCAGGATCCTGTTTGAGTTACAGTTGAGACAAGAAATGTAGTCAAGTTCTGGATCATATCACAAAGGACTTGCTAAATCTCAGGCTTGTCTTTAGGAAGACTTCGTTTTCCTGGCACCCTAGTGAAAAGGAATTGAAAACCGAAAAAAACATCATGGCTTCTCTGTTCTTGGCTTCATTCTGAGGACTGTAAAATGCCAGAAGATGATGTGGAAAAATCTGGCTAAACCTGTTGGCTTTTTCCACAAGAGCTCAATAATGACCATAAAACATGTGTCTTTGAAGATGTTCTTTAGAGAATTCTAACAGCTCTCTTGGGGGAAATCAAATTTCATGCCAACTTAAGTCTGTCTTAAAGGGTTTTTAATGTCTCATGTGCCATTAAGTAACATCCTCTCCTTTCTTGGAGGGACATGTAACAGGTCATTAGAGATGTGATGGCTGTTTGTGTGTAGAAAAAAATCCCCTGCCAGCTTAGGGTAAGTAGTTTCAGTGTGTGTATAAAAAGCTTGTCTATGGGAAAGTTTCCACAACATGAGGAAATGGCATTTCAGGGGTGCTGGAGAGGCAGCAGCAATGGCCTTGGCCTTTTCCAGGAGAGTACACAACCTCTCAGAAGAAAATGCACAGCTGCCTCAGCTACTCATTTCACAGCAGTTTTCTGTCAGAATCAAGTCATGATGAGGCTCAGCCTTGAACCTCCAAAGGTTGTTTGTTTGTTATCAATTTTGTGTGGAGGAGATGTTTGAGGTTTTTTGTGAAAAAAATCAGACTCTTTGTGGACCATTGTTATCAGGCACCACAAATGTAAAGACTATGCTGGAAAATTTCTGGGAAAGTAATCATTCAGAGCCAGCCTCTTGGGGGTATGAATGATGACCTGCTTCTCATTTAGTATTCCCTTTGAATGGACTTTTATGTTACACAGCCTGATAATTGACCCTTGTGCAGCTCTGGCATCCAGTGGAATACTTCCAGTAAAACAGTGCTAGGAAATCTCACTGCTTCTTACTGTTCTATATGTTCGAGACTGGGACCATATAATAAAATATGGACGAGCAGCAGGGTAATTTTCCCCCTTCCACCAACATTTTTGTGAGCCAGTGTTTTCTCATTTACACCACTTGGCTGTGTGTGGGAGATTTCTGAAATAGACAGACTTTGGGAATGACTTTTTGCACAGGAGGGTTACCTCGGGTAGTATTTTTTCAGCTGTTTTCACTTTATGCTTTTTTATATCTGTGCTTCAGAAATCTTATATTAGGTCTCATAGGCAAATTCTACAGGGCAGTCTTAAGGACGGGGGAAGAAACTTGTGTTTGGAGCTTTCTGACTGAAGAGCTTTTTCATTCACTTTTAATGAGACTATTTTCAGTTGGTTTTAGGCTGAGTGATTTATGTAACAAGAGACACTTTTGAAACTGCTGCTCATTCCTTTCAGCTTAGCTCTTATCAGTAATAAGTGGCTAGTTTTGTGGTCATCTGTCATCCAGTGGGAAAAATAATGATCTGGGTTTCTCAACAGGAAAAACCTTTGAGCTGTTTTTATAAACCAGAAAGCAAAAAAAAATCAAAACTCCACAACAAACCAGAACAGGGTACAGCCTAACTCTTTCATTCCATCTGACTATTCATAGGGTGTGGACTGAGATTTGTACATCCCAGTAAACACATAGGAAGTACATTTTGATGTCTGTGCTGTATCTTGACTGTGTCTTTTTTGCTTGAGGATTTATTCTTGGTAAAAGTTCAGAACCTCATTGCTTCTTTTCCATCAGTGTATGCTGATGTGTGTTTTCAGGCTGAAACTCGTTTTAATTTCAGCCTGTTTACACTGACCTTATCACTTTGATAAATAACCCACAAGACAGCCCAGTCTGTAGTGCAAGCCTGTATTGTTGTTGCTGTAAGTGCAATTTAACTTATTTTTTGGATGCAGTCATTTTGTTGAACTCTTCATCTAGTCATATATGCAAGTGTTTCAGAAATGTCTCTAAGGGAAAATACTCTAAATCCATGAGGTATTACTGTCTGGTGCTTTGCTGCTCTGAGCAGCCAGGCAGTGCACTCAAAGGTACCTTAATTACCTGACTGACACTGCTGCTGAAACTGAACTCTTTGTCTCCCTAAGTACTGTGTTGGTGGAAGACACTGTTTTCTATATTTGAAAATCATCAGCTGTGAGGAGGTAACATGTTGGGGAGCTACACAAAACTGCTGCTGTGCCTCAGAGCCCAGTCAGGCTGGTTGGAGTCACTGCTGAGGAGCAGTTTTGAACTGGCAGGTTTGATACTGAAGCAGGTGTAGAGTGTAGCTGTTGCTGATGGCAGAAACATGGCTGTGATGAGATCCAGCTGGTCATGACAAGAGGTGCTGCTGTGTCCGGTTACTCTGACACCCTCGTTCAGATCTGGTGATGTGTGTGTCAGGTTTGTGGGCTTTCTGCTGTTTTTGATCCCTTCAGTAGAAATTTCAGGCCCTTTTCTCTAATGATGGAAGTTTTGTAGGGGTCTAAGCTTACAAATGTCAACTTGATACCTCAGCCTTTGGGTCCAGTGTTACTCCAAAATAAACTCCAATGACTATTTCTAGACAACTGCTGACCTGCTCTTTGCCTCCCTGGCATTCCTCTGTCATGAATTTTACTCATGCCTTTTTAGAGCCAGCTGAAGCCCAGTCCTGCTCTCAAACTCCTGTGGTGTTTTAGTAGGAAGAGGAGCAGCTGTCCTTTTGTTCTTGCACTTCTACTGGTCATGACCTTCTTGCTTTTCTGAATTCTCACTGCTTTTAACAAGAGCTCTCGTTTCACAGGTGACCCAAGGCCGTGGCTGACAGTTGCTCCTATGAAACAGCTGGTTCTGGTGGCTTGCTGCATCACACAACCATTTTTACTGTCCTAGCCTACAGCAGATGAGACCTCCAAAATATTTTTAAACTGTGCAAATCCTTTAAATTCTGAAGTATTTCCAGATAGGGCTTTTGGACATTTTGGCCTCTAGAAGGCTCCTAATTAAGGAGATTATTGAAATAGTTAAACCTTTTATTTTCCAAAAATTTTTAAGATTACCTTATCAGCTTCTTACTTCAGCCTTTGATCTTGATTATGTGATGAAGTGTTTGGCCAGAAGTTCAGCAAGGCAGACCAAAAAGGAGGTATGGCAAGTCTTAGGTCTCTCCTAGGGAGATAGAGTATCTTGTTCCACTTCTGCCATGTTAATCTCTGATCTGACCACTTCTGATTACAGCAGGGAGTTATGATCAAAGCATAAGCCATAGGTTCTTTGAAATCCTTGTGTTTATGTTGAATTATTTTGTTAGGAGAGAACTGTGCAATTTTGAATCCATCTGGAGGGGTTTTAATTTTATTTTATAGAGACACAATTTCAAGCAGTTAAGGATGGGATAAATCAGAAGCAGGAGATGGTAGTCACTGTACATGATTGCAGAATGTATAGATACATTGACACTCCAAGTTATAATTGGAAAAGCCTGTAAAATACTTTGTCTTCAGATTTTCTCCTATAAATGTCTTGATCTCAATTGCAAAGCCTGTAAAATACTTTGTCTTCAGATAGAAGACAAAGACTGATAGACTGATTCAGCCTGTTAATTATATTATTTTGCTTCCTGCCTTAATCTTGTCTTATTTCTTACACATCCATACAAGTGCTCTAGAGAGAAGGAGGCATAATGTGGAAGTTTCCTTACCTTTCCCCCTGAGGAGATTTAACTCGGGTTAAGAAGAAACTTCAAAACTAGAACCTACTTTCTCTTTGTTTTGTGTAACTTGTTCTTTCCTTTACTTCGGTATTCTCTGGCAGTATCTGTGTTCCTCAGCTCCAGAAGTACTGAATCCAAGCAGCTCTTTCTTCTTTTGCCTTTTCTTCATCCGTTTGTCAGAGGCTGACAAGGTGCAGGTTTAATTCTTGGCTCTGGTGACAGTCAGGCTCACCAAAACCACAGGCTCCTGCTGAGATGGCTTAAAAAAAGCAGCAGTGAGTCTGCCAACTCCCAGTTCTCCAAGATGCAGCCTGTTCAGCATCAGTGTTCATCAGGTTTGGGGCAGATCCTGTTTCTCACAAAACTCTGTAGTGATCCCCAGCAGTGTTTTGCAGCCTGTTTGTGCCAGACAATGGCAAATCAGTGCAGGTACTGTTACCTGCTGCTTTTGCTGTTGTTGAAAATTAAGTTAGAGTATTACATTTTCTTGTTCAGCTTGCCAGAAAAAATGTTAAAGGAGGGGTTTTCTTTGCATTTAACTTATCCTGTATCTTTTTTCTGTCACTTCATTTATACTGTAACGTGCAAGGTATGGTTCCCACAGCAACCAGCTCTGCTGTACATTTCTTTTGCCTCTGGGGGCATGTAGATTTCCAGCTGGAATACTCCTGCATTTATCTGTAATATTGTTCCAAACAAGCTTCTCTTTCTGCTCAGGTTTTCATACCCTTCTCTGCTTCAGCCTCATGTGCAGAAGCATTAAGTAGTGTCACTGATGATTGTCAACACAGATGCTTTCTTCCTTTCCTGAAGGGGATCATCACAAACAGACTTCCCAAATGCCATTCCACAGGCTTGCTGGTGTAGGTGAGGTCAAAGAAATGTGCTCTGGATTTGGAACAGGAAGCCTTGATGTTTGCTGTGGTTTGCTGTTGAAAGTGAATCAATGGAACAATTAGGACTTCTTCCCCCCAGGGTGTGATTACACACAAGTTTTCTCCAGCAGCAAAGCTGGTTTAAGAAGTTCCTGACTCTTTGGTCTCCACCCTGCCTGGAAAACTAGATTACTAATTAACTGCAGTGATCCCACTTACAGTATGGCTTTATAAGCAGATGTATGGGCACAACAGAGAGGTGGTGAGCTATGGGGCTCTGTACAGTCTCATGTTGCTGCCATGGAAAACCCTGTGTCTTTGAGGCAGCACATAGTACAGGGTGTTGAAAGGCACACTTTTACTGGGTATCTGTGAGGTGTGAGACGGGGCTGCCATTTCCTAGGGTTCAGGACAGTCCCTTGCCAATGGTCTGCCTATGCCAGTATACAAAACCTGAATATCTGTCTCTTACAAATTCAGGATATTGATCTGCTTGTGGGTTACTTGTGTTTTCATTGCTCAGATACTGCTGCCATGGGTGGAAATCAGCTACTTGCTTCTGGAAAGTTGAGACTGGCTTTGGTGGATTGAGTCAGGCCTAATTGGGTATTCCCTAGCCATGCCAAAATAGGAAAAGAGATCCTTGGGGCTTCTCCTGCTCTTCACTCCTGGGGGGCAGTGGAGAGAGCAGTGGGGTCTCTGTTCCATTTGTGCAGCTGGACAGACATCAGTCTTTCTGTCTGCAGAACTGGTGTGAACAGTAGGGATTCCAGAAAAAGTTGCTCGCTGCATGTTTGTCTTTGACCCACAGTAGCTACAGGTTGAGCTGTATCAGGTGAGGGTGAGTCTGTGTACAGGTAGTTCCTGGTGACTTTTGCTGTCATTAGGAATTATTGCCTTACCAGCTTTTGGAGCAGACTGGGAAGTTTGTGACTTTGAGCAGAAAACCGCTTACCTTCCAGTTGCTGTACAGTCTGCCCTGAGAGATTGTGCTTTATTGAGTATTACACTTTGTCATTGGCATCAGAATATACTGAGGTGCTTTGATCAATGACAAATCATGCTAAATGCTTTATCAGATTGCACAGTATCTCGTAGGCTTCCTGTTGATGTGCTGCACAGTGTATATGTGATGGGTAGGAATTTGTTTATAACTGTGTTTTTCCACATCAGTCTCTAAATATCGTCTCGTTTCTTTTGTCTTCTGTTGGTCTTTGAAATCAGTTGCTCATCACCAGATTTCTTTAAACATCCTTGTTCATGACAACATTATTTATACTTACGGTTAGACTCCAGTTCTGGCCCTTTTCTCTCTGCCTTGTTTTGCCTTTTCCTGATAGCTTCCCCTTCTGGGCTTGGAAGAGCTTTCCAGTCAGCCTCAGACAAGCTTAATTTCTTTTATTCTCCCTCACTTAAGGCTGACCCTCCTGTACTGTGAGCCTGTACTTGCTAGTTGTGCATTTTTAATGAGAAAAATCATGAGGGAATTGCTGTAATCAAACCTAATACTATGTGTAATACATGCCAGAGTACCTCACAGTGTTGTCTGAAATGGAAGTTTTATTTAAGGGAGGAGCCAAAGATTTTGTTTCTTTTTTTAGAGACATTGCAGTGGATTTTCTCCTTGAAAATCATACAATCAGCCTAGTTGGAAAAGACCTCCCAAGATCATCAAGTCCAGCCCTACTGTTGTTACTAGACTATGACACCAAGTCTCATGACATCCAGTCTCATCTTAAAAACCTCC